>NC_041392.1:467321645-467382108 GCF_002162155.2 Triticum dicoccoides | reverse complement strand
GGGGAGGAGCGGGCGATGCGGGAGGGGGGCGAGTGGGGGAATGGGGATCGGGTAGCTAGGGTTCGGTCGATGGGGGGTATGTGTAGGCCGAGGTGGGCCGGCCTGGCGGGGAGATGGCCCAGTTGGGCCGGTGGCTTGCTGGGCCAGAGCCCAGTGGGAGGGGGGGTTCTCCTTTTTTTTGTTAGTTTGTTTTTCTATTTTATTTCTTTTCTTCTTTTCTGTTTTATTAAATTTCGATGTTTATGAAAAACCCAAGTTGCACCTAAAATATTTTTAATACTTATGCCACTACCGCAATTAACTTGGCACCTAATATAAAATCATTTGAAATTGTTTATTATTTTATAATCATTTAACTAATTGTTTTGCTACTATTATATTCATTTTGAGTACTTACATATTTTATACAAGTGTGGTTTCTCCACCATAATTACCTACGCATTATTTGGCACAACCAGAACATTTTAGTTTTATTATTTGAAAACTTTTATTGTTTGCCTATTTTTGAATTTGAATTTGAATCGGTTTCGAACTAACTCGAGATTAGCAACTATAAACGAGGTGACGTGGCACCATTAGCAGAGGATCACTGTAGCTTAATTACCCGGGCGTCACAGGGACTACTACCTGTGTTATCCTGCAATTCTCACAAACACATCAGTCCCTCAACCAAGTTTGTCGTCAATACTCCAAAACCAACTAGGGGTGGCACTAGATGCACTTACAATCTCCCCCTTTTTGGTGATTGATGACAAACTGGTTGAAGTTTTCAACGGGGATAAAAGTATGTGAAATTGTAAGGATAAGGTATTGTCTTCATAAGTAGCAAAAGGTCCCCCTGAAGATGTGCATATAAATAGTTTGCTTCTGAATGCAAATGCACATGACATGTTTTACTTCTGGAGATCCTATTCAATTTATGAAGACAATTCATCATGCATGAAAGAATACAATGAAGATAATGACATGCATAATGAAAATTGGACGTCTGCGGAATGACTTCGTGCGGAATTTATCATCGCACATGCGGAATTTATCTTCGCATCACATAGTTAACAGAAAAGGTAGCAGACGACCATCAAGTTTAAGTGTTACAACTCAAAGAACCAAAAGTGTCAAAAGAGAGAGTTGTAAACACTTGCAAAAAGTATAGCAACCACCCATAAGGACCCTCTTGAAGACTATCAACTCATATGCTTCTCCCCCTTTTGTCAGTAAGGACCAAAAAGGTTTGAAGACATAGAGCTCTACTCGTTCCCATGAGTAGGCGAGGTGCAGGGTCGACGGTGGAGTCTGGTGGTGCAGAAGTGCTTGGTGTAGTGTCGATTCGCGGTGAAGTTGTAGTTGGTGAAGTAGCATCATCTTCATCATCAACGACTCTGGCATCGACAATTGCCGTCGAGGAGGAGTACTTAGAGTCTTCGAGTGAGGGAGTCCGACGCAAGAGAGCATTCCTGGGAGGAGTGGAATCAAATTTGAATCGCTCTGTGAAGCCATCCTGTTGAAGATCATCTTCAGAGCTTAGCAATGTTAGACTCTTCCATGACCGCCGACAGGTTTCATGTGTGACAAAGGCATTCTTGGTGGCAAGATTTTGAATGCGATTAATGTCCACCAAGAGGCTCTGTATCTGACGCTTGAGCCAGTCATGATGCTTATCCTGTTTTTGATGTAATGCCATGAGAAGCTCTTGATCATTGAGAGCGCGAGATCGCTCCCGAGGCCTTTGAGCCATTGTGCTTTCAGTGGCTTCAGTGGTTGCACGACGAGGTGCATGAGTGTTACCATCAAAAGGATAAACATGAGTTGCAGCAAGAACTCCTTCAATGCGTTGAGTGAAGCTTTGGTGATCTGCATTGTGAAGATATATAGGCTCTTTGGCAGGTTCAGGGTAGATGGCTTCGACAGACATATCACCCTCTGGCAAGAAGATGAGATGATTGCGCGCAGAGGGCTAATAGTTGACAGAAGAGTGAAGCTTTATGAGGCGCATTACCCATGGAGCATAAAATTTCAGACCAAATAGATCAGAGCCAGACGCAGCAAGTTGCGTGATGAAGAAATCTTGAGCATAGAAGCTGATGTCGTTGAAGATACAGAAATCCAATGTCTTCATTGCTCCTTCAAGCTTTGCTGCAGGAGAATGTCCTTTGACAGGCCATAGAGTTTGCCTGATGATGTGATAAATGGTGCGGGGCGGATACTCTAGGTCTTCAACAAAGAATTCCGTTGGATATGCAGCATCGCTTGGCAGTGGCTTATTCATGCTGAGCATTTGACTCATGTTTGGCTCATGCTTCTGAAATATGCTCTCCAAAGCATTACGGTGAAGCTGACAACCAAGTTCATAGTGTTCACCAGGAGTGGGCAGGGCAGTAAGCTCAATTATATCTTGGGCTTTGGCTTCATTGTGTACATCGCGTGTCATCCACTCAAGGACCCAAGTCTTCGGATCCCTATTGTAGCCGTGAATGTGGAGAGTTGCATAGAATTGTAGCAGAAGCTCCTCATTCCAATTTTCTTTGTCGGTCACAAACTGCAGAAGGCCAACATCTTTGAAGCAGTCTAGGGCTTCTTCCAAGCAGGGCATACCAGAAATGGCTTCGTAGTCTAGACGCATATGGGGAAAATGCGCCCTTGATTGTATAAGACACAAGAATAATAACTGCGCTGCTGGTAGCTCTAGAACTGATCTGATGAAATTCTTGGCTGCGAGTATGGGTTCTTGGCACTATCAGAGAAGGTGTTATGTGCTTTGAAGCCATTCACATTGAACGATCCTGACGAAGTCGCAGTACCTGGAGATCTTGGCAGCCTAGGCTTTGGCTTCTGGACCTGAGGCATGTGCTCCACATGATAGTCAAACTGCGGTCTGGGAGCAGGCGGAGGAACTAGAATGGGCCAGCGGACGGAGACAAGTTGACCATGATCGTATGCTTGCTCAATGGTGGCCTTGGAGGCGGTACAGGAGAAAATGCATCGACTTGGGCTTCAAGCGGCACATTGACTTCAGGTGCAACATTCACTTCTGGCACCATATTCATTTCAGGCGCCACATTAGCTTCAGCCATGACAACATCATTGGCTTCAGTAGTGTTGTTGGTGGCCGCCTCAGTGTTCTCAACCTCCACTTGAGTAGCTGCAGGATCGGGCACTGACTTGTTCTCCTCGAGAACAACATTTGGGTTGGTAGGGGGTGTGGCAACTCGCTCTTCTTCTTGACAGGGTTCTTGGGGTTCTTGTTGGTCATCGGCTGATGCAGCCAGAATGTCTTCAGCAGCTTTTGCTTCGGACTCTGAGACGTTCACAGTTGGAGTGGTGTCAGGAAACACTTGTCGTGCCATTGAGTTGTTTTGCACATCTCCTTCTAGAATGCTCGGCATGGCGACCAGTGGCCTAGGGCCTTTGCGAAGCCTGTGGAGTGCGGGCGACGCCTTTGGAGATGGGGTGGTCTTTACCATGTAATTGTCATCATCAAGTACCAGAGTGGTAACTTGAGGAGGGCGGTAGTGGGTGTGTCTTGGGGGTGATCAGCCCACGATGCATCCTGAGTAATTGGCGTCAATGGACGACCAATGCTGATGAGTTTGCTATTCGTGAGAATAGGCGATGACATAGGTTGATTCTCGATCTGAGGAAGGACTTCATCATCATGTACATTGTCGTGATGACCAATGTCTTCAGCTGTGAAGGGGTCAGCAGCTGGAATGTCTTCAGCTTCAGGAGCCTCTGTGGAAGCAGGCTCATGAAGTACTAGCTGATGTTCTCGGTTGGTGGATGCGGGACGAGCAACTGAGATGGGCTCGACAACGAGGGGCTCTGAGGGAGCAGCTCGATCTTTCATCGAAGACTTTGTCTTCTTCTTCTTGGTCTATTGGGCATCATCAGTGGCATTCTTGTTCTTGCGCTTTCTAGCTTCGGCCTCAGCTGCACTTGTCTTCTTCAGTTTTGAAGCAGCTGTGGGGACCTTAGGCTTCGAGCCTGTCATGCTGGCAGGGAAGACAATGCTAGGTGCTTCCTGCCTTACTTCTTCAGTGCATCCCGCAATAGACTTCTTCTTCTTTTTGGCAGCCATTCTGGGGTCGATACCAGGGCGCCCAAGTGCCTTGCGCTTCTCAGCCTCATTGTGCGCTTGCACACTTTTCTCAGTGAAGTATTTCATTCTTTCTCTTGAACCTTTAGCTTCCTCGCGTTTCTGGTGAAACTGCTCCTTGAGCTCATCCAACATCTGCTTGAAGCTTTGAACATCTGCCACGCTGAGATTGGCCATGTTCCTTTTGAACTGAGCTTTCTCATGATCAATCTTGTTCTTCAATTCAACGATCTTTTGAGCCAGAGCCAGCTCAGTAGCGATGGCACTATGGAAAGAGACACTGATGCCAATTGGAAGCTCAAGGTCATCGATGTTGATGCTGGGGTTTTCAAACCATTCATCAATGAAGTTGTTTAAAATATCCACATCAAAGAGGGGCAGATCATTGAAGATCTCCGCCTCCTCCTTGCTCTTTATGAGCATCTCAAGAGCATCATCACCAAAATCATCGTCGCTGGACAGATCAATGGTGGCTTCTTCATTTTGCAAAATATCAGTTGGTGTCAGTTCTTGCCCAGAGCGCTGGATGGGCTTCTTCTGCTTTGAAGACTTCTCGGTCTTCTTGGAGATGTGAGAAAGATCTTTAGACTGCACACTTGCTTCAGGGGGTGCAGTGGCCAGAGGCTTCGCACGCGAAACTTTCGGTTCTGCAGAGGGCTTTGAAGCCTTTGATTTCTTCTGCTTCTGCTTCAGTGGAGCTGGTGCTTCTTTAGAATCCGCGTCACCAGCTGAGTAATCCATTGCAGCCCCTTGGACAACAACATGAGAGATGAGACCTTCAAGGTTGTAGAAGGGGCCTATTTCATTGGGTTCAGCCTCACGTGTGCCTTCAGCCCGTGGAGCAGGTGGACCAGGGTTGAAGTCGAGGCCAAACTGCTTCTTGTTCTTCTTGGCAGACTCTTTGGCGAACTGAAAGTTGTGCTTAAACAGATTGTCGTCGCGACACCATAGCAAACTAGATGGGTCGGCGTCCTCAGGCTGCGGTCCTTGGACCATGCAAGGGTAGAAGCCTTGAGCAATAGCTTCGGGCTTTGACTTGGGCTGCAGATCTTTGTATATTATATCTCTCCATGGTCGCTTGATGGCATTCTTCTCCGCATACTCTACAGTGACGAATCTGTACTGAAACCATTGTTCAGCCCAGTATCTGCGAATCCATTGGATTCGAGTCCTGCGTTCACCATAGGTTTCTTCAGGATCTGACTTGTATAGTTCAAAGAGATACGGCGGCAGGTCCTTGGCTGTATCCCCACGGCGCTGTCTGCCGCCCTTTCTTGCTGACTTTTCTGTCGCCGTGAAGTTCAAACTGAATGGCTTCAGAACTTGCAAAGGCTTCCGTCTGCTGGTCAGACATGCACTGGCTTCAGGAGAATTAATGTGACGTTGTAAGAACTCTGCAATTGAATGCAGACTATGAGAACCAAGGGATTCTCCCACGGACATGTACCTGTGACAGCATTAGAGATGCGAGGGAAGGGGAAGAGGTCATATGCATTCTCAGAAGGTTTTGAAGATAAATCAGTTTGAAGACATTGACCTCATGACGCGAAGACATTCACTTATTTGTTGAGAGTTGGTTGCAGATTTGTATGAATCCAAGAATAGGTAGAAGTGACGAATCTAACTAGTAGTCAAGCATAAGTGAATATACTAGGCATGATATGAGATGCAGAAAAGGATAGATCCAATTTTGTAGGTTCAGAAACCACTTTTGGTGGAGGGATATGGATCTATTGGATCAAAAAGGTAAGTCTTAATTACCACAAGAAGAACTGCTAGATGGAGTGGAGTTGGAGGCCGAGCAGTTCAATCTGCCGTGCCCTAACTTGGCGATGGAAGACACCTACGGTGGCGGCGGAGGAGACGAGGTCCACGCCCAGCGTCGTCGAGAGCTAGAGGTGGCGCTAGGGTTTGCGTGAGGTGGAGAGGTGGGAGAAGGATTTTTGACCGCGATGGGATGTGTATTTATAAGGAAAGGGACAACACAACGCAATTACGCAGGTGCCCCTGACGGTTCACATCTGAGGGACACGTGGCAAACATGCAACACATTGGAAGTTGTTCCATGTTCCCACGCATGCCTGGACTGTCGGGTGGTCATCCCGGCTTCTTTGGGGTTCAGGCAATAAGGATATAGCATTTAAAACAGATTCAATGTTTGTCTCTGTATCTTCTGCTGACAAGGACACAGAGAAGACATTTGACAGTTTCAATAGAATGCATATGATTTGGATAGATAGAATTTGGTGTAGAAGCATAAAAGAGGTTTGGGTCCGATCACATTCACTTAGGTCAAAAGATTCAAACATGAAGACATAGCAATAAGTGAATGTTGTAGAGGACAGGACACCAATATAAGTATATATCAATATGATACCAAATCAACAATGTGAAGATAAACATGAAGTCGAAACAATGTTGAAGACAAAACCAAATGTGAAGATTATGCAAGTGTGACACCAATTGAAAATACTTCAAACAAGAGTTTGGTGGTGGTGTTACCCACCGTATAGGAAGTATGAGACCCAGACACGACGCACAATTATCGTGGCGCTCCGAAGTTAATTTCCGCATTAATGTATTCACACTTAGAATGTATGTTTTCATTATTTGAAGATATACGGTACTTCGTGTGTTGCACATCTAAGTCATCTCATGCATAAGCGTCAAGATGTGTGTCCAACTATAGGACGTTCGAGGATTCTAAGATATTTAGCTCACACCGCAACTTGCAATACCTTTTCTCATCCAAGGGCTTTGTGAAGATATCTGCCAATTGCTCTTCAGTGTTGACGTGAATGATATCAATATCTTCCTTCATGACATGATCTCTGAGAAAGTGATGACGGATCTGAATGTGCTTTGTCTTCGAATGTTGAACTAGGTTGTTGGCAATCTTGATAGCGCTTTCATTGTCGCAGTAGAGTGGCACATGCTTCAGATGGATGCCATAGTCCTTGAGAGTTTGCTTCATCCACAGAAGCTGAGCGCAGCAAGATCCAGAAGCAATGTATTCAGATTCAACAGTGGAGAGGGACACACAGTTCTGCTTCTTTGAAGACCAACAGACAAGAGATCATCCAAGAAAGTGACACGTGCCTGATCTAGACTTGTGACCAACCTTGTCACTAGCATAATCAGCATCTGAGAATCCAACTAGATCAAACTCTGAGCCCTTTGGATACCACAATCCTAGTGTTGGGGTGTAAGCCAAATATCGAAGTATTCGCTTCACTGCTAAGTGATGCGACTCCTTTGGTACCGCTTGGAATCAGGCACACATGCAAACGCTAGGCATGATATCTGGTCTAGATGCACACAAATAGACTAAAGAACCAATCATGGAGCGGTATACCTTTTGATCGAACTCTTTACCATTGTCGTCGGGGCCCAGATGACTTTTGGTTGGCATTGGCGTCGTGTATCCCTTGCAGTCTTGCATTCCAAACTTCTTCAGGCAATCTTTGAGGTATTTCTTTTGAGATATGAAGATGCCGTTGCTTTGCTGATGGATTTGAAGACCAAGGAAGAACTTCAGCTCACCCATCATGGACATCTAATATTGCTATTGCATCATGTGTCCAAACTCATCACTGTATCTTTTGTTAGTGCATACGAAGATAATGTCATCCACATAGATTTGGCACACAAACAGTTCACCATCATATGTCTTCATGAAGAGTGTAGGATCTAGGGAACCAGGTTTGAAGCCTTTGCTCTTTAGGAAGTCTTTGAGTGTGTCGTACCAAGCACGAGGGGCTTGTTTGAGGCCATACAGTGCCTTGTTGAGCTTATAAACCATATCAGGATGTTTTGGATCTTCAAAGCCAGGTGGTTGTGCAACACACACATCTTCTTCAATCTTGCCATTGAGAAAGGCACTCTTAACATCCATTTGATATAGGAGGATGTTGTGATGGTTGGCATAGGCTAGAAGAATGTGAATGACTTCAAGCCTATCCACCGGAGCGAATGTTTCATCAAAGTCAATTCCTTCAACTTGAGTGTGTCCTTGAGCAACAAGACGAGCCTTGTTTCTAACAACTTGACCTTGCTCATCTTGTTTGTTGCGATAGATCCATTTTGTGCCTATGATATTGTGCTTGCGAGGATCAGGACGCTTGACCTGTTCCCATACATTGTTCAGCTCGAACTGTTGAAGCTCTTCTTGCATAGCTTGAATCCATTCAGGTTCCATGAAGGCTTCAACAACTTTCTTGGGTTCAGATATGGACACAAATGCAAAGTGCCCACAGAAATGTGCTAGCTGAGTTGCTCGTGAATGAGTAAGTGGACCAAGTGCATTAAAGCTATCAATTATCTTTTCAATCTGTACTTCATTCGCAACACGAGGATGAACTGGATGAAGATTTTGCTCTTGCTGATCATTTTCTTCATCTTCAGCATTGGCTTCAGGATGAGCAGAGTCTTCAGGTTGATTTGGTGCAGAAATGATAAGTTCCTCTTTAGCATGTGCCTCTAAAGGAATGATTTCTCCAGTACCCATAAGCTTGATTGATTCACTATGAGGGACTTCATCTAGCACATTTGGCAGGTGCTCTCTTTGCGAGCCGTTAGTCTCATCGAACCGCACATCCACAGTTTCAACCACTTTATAGGGAAAGAGGTTGAAGAATCTGTAGGAGTGCAAATCCTTTCTGTAATCAAGGATAAAACCTTCATGTGCTTTCGGTGCAAATTTTGAAGTGTGATGTGGATCCTTGATCCAGCACCTGGCACCAAACACTCTGAAGTAGCTTACATTTGGCTTCTTACAAGTCAGTAGTTCATATGATGTCTTCTTTAGAAGCTTGTGAAGATAAACACGGTTGATGACATGGCACGCAGTATCAATGGCTTCAGGCCAGAACTTCCTTGGAGTCTTGTACTCATCAAGCATCGTCCGAGCCATCTCAATGAGTGTTCTGTTCTTGCGCTCCATGATGCCATTCTGCTGAGGTGTGTATGGAGCTGAGAATTCATGAGTGATGCCTAATGTATCAAGATAAGTGTCGAGGCCGGTGTTCTTGAACTCTATGCCATTGTCGCTTCTTATATGCTTGATCTTGATGCCATAGTTTGTCATGGCTCGGTTTGTGAATCGTCTGAAGACATCCTGCACTTCAGTCTTGTAGAGAATTATATGCACCCAGGTAGATCTAGAGTAATCATCAACAATAATGAAGCCATACAGACAAGCAGTGGTCGTAAGAGTGGAGTACTGAGTAGGGCCGAATAGGTCCATGTGAAGCAGCTCGAAGGGACATGATGTCGTCATGATTGTCTTCAAAGGATGCTTGGCCCTAGTCATCTTCGCAGCTTCGTAGGCACCACATAGATGATCCTTTTTGAACTTGATGCCCTCTATGCCTACGACGTGTTTATTCTTCGCGAGGGTGTACAAGTTCCTCATGCCAGCATGCCCTAGCCTCCGATGCCAAAGCCAGTACTCTAAAGCTTTTGCTAGAATACATATGGCCAACTGTGGTCCTACTGAGAAATCTACCTTGTACAGGTCACCTTTTTTCAGATTCCATTAAAACAAGGCAACGATATTTTCCAAATATCACAATCATGTTCAAGTCACAAAAGCATTGAGACAGACATTAAGTTGAAATGAAGGGATTCAACAAGCATCACTTTATCCATGTGCTGATGCTTTGAGATTGACACTCTACCTAGACCCAATACCTTGCTTTTACCAGTGTCAGCAAATGTTATATGACTCTTGTCAGATGGACGTAAGGTTGAGTCCATGAGAAGACTTCGATCTCCAGTCATGTGGTTAGTGCATCCACTATCAATAATCCATTCTGAAGCAGCTGGTGTCATACCCTACAGTGCAGTTAGGGGGATAGGCTTCATGAAGAGTATTGTGAAGCATAAACATTTGACGACCAAGTGGATTATGAAAGCTTAGATCCAGGTTAGGACTGATAGGATGATTGGCAAGCGATTCAGGAACTAAATACATAGTAAGACCATTTGGGCATTTTATCTTGCACCCCACAAAATGTTTTAGGTCCCCAGCAATAGCATCTGACGCCTTTGATTTTCGGCTAGATACCTTTCCCTGCAAAAGAGAGTTAAGTTTTCTTAACCACCCACATCTTTAGGGGTGGCTTTGAAATAATGAGTCTAAGTGCAGCATATGAGTACTTTGGCTTTGGCGCCCTAGCAAATAGTCTTGTAGGAGGTGAATAATACTCATAAGAATTAGCAGAATAGTTCTTGGTCTTATGAACATGGCAGTTTGATGAAACACGATCATATCCATAGGTCTGAGTATGGTTTCCCTGCAAAACATTTGTGTTAGGGTGACTCTGGTGAGTCCTCTTTCTGTATGAAGCCTTTGGACCATGTGAAGCCTTTGGTATGGGGTTTGTCTTCATCCCAGGTGGTGTCATGATGACATTCACCTGAAGATTTTCAAGACAACTCTTGGGCACCCAGATCTTCTTCAAAGGTGGTCCATTCCTGCAGTTAGTACCAATATACCTGGCAAACACTTCACCATTCTGTTCTTAAACAGTTTACAGTTTGCATCAAAGGATTCATCAATGATAATCGGGTTAGCACAAGTGAAGCCAGATAAGGTGGATGGATCCACTTAAGGTCCCTTTGCAGCAACCCATGTGGTTTTGGGGTACTGCTCAGGCTTCCAGTAAGAACCATCAACGTTCATTTTCCTTTTGAACCCAACACCCTCTTTCCTAGGGTTTCGGTTCAGAATCTGTTTCTTGAGGATGTCACATAGTGTTTGATGCCCTTTGAGACTTTTGTACATTCCTATCTCAAATAATGTCTTCAACCTCGCGTTTTCATCAGCAATAGTAGTGGTATCCTCAACAGAGGGGTTAGTTACCACATCAGCAGTTGAAGATGTTGCAATAGTAGTAGCAGTAGAACATCCAGCAACAGAAGTAGCATTATCACGCTCAAGGCATTTTAGACATGGTGGTTGAAATCCTTCCTGAGCGGAACTGATCTATTGAGCGTGAAGTGACTCATTCTCTTTTTGAAGATCTTCATGAGCCGCTCTCAAGTTCTCAAGTTCTTGCTTCTGTTGAAGATAATTGTTGGAAAGCTTTTCATGAGTAGTTGAGAGTGTTTCATGATGACTTTCAAGTTCTTCGTACTTAACATGAAGATTTTTAATGTCTTCAATTAAGGACTGAGTTCGAGTCATTTTCGCGTCCAATAGGTCGTCGCTTTTGTCTAATAGTTTTTGAATATGTTCCATAGCAGTCTATTGTTGTGTTGCAATTCTAGCAAGTGTTTTGTAGCTAGGTTTAGATTTACATTCAGAGTCATCTTCACTAGATGTTTTATAGTGAGCATCGCGTGGGTTTACCTTGGCACCACGTGCCATGAAGCAGTAGGTGAGAGCAGAGTCATCCTCGTTAGCATCAGCGTTGGTGAAGAGGCCATCGTCTTCAGTATCGAAGATGGACTTGGCGACGTATGCTGAAGCTAAAGCCAGGCTTGCCACGCCTGAATCAGATTCCTCTTCAGACTCCATCTCCACCTCCTTAGATACAGACTCCTCCTCTCAATCCATTTCCTTGCCAACAAATGCACGACCCTTGCTAGATGAGCTCTTCTTGTGTGATGAAGACTTCGACGAAGACTTGGAAGAAGACTTTGAGGATTTCTTCTTCTTCTTGTCATCAGAATCATGTTCCTTGGTCTTCTTCTTCTTCTTCTTCTTCTTCTTCTTCTTCTTCTTCTTCTTCTTCTTCTTCTTCTTCTTCTTCTTCTTCTTCTTCTTCTTCTTCTTCTTCTTCTTCTTCTTCTTGTTCTCATTGTCCCATAGAAGACATTCAGAGATGTAGTGACCAGGTTTATTGCACTTGTGACAGGTTCTCTTCTTGTAGTCACGGGAGGGAGCTTCATCATTTCTTGAGCTGGATCTTGAAGACTGTCTGGACCCTTTCTTCCTGGTGAACCTTTGGAACTTCTTCACAAGCATGGCAAGTTCCTTTCCAATGTCTCTAGGATCCTCAGAACTGCAATCAGATTCTTCTTCAGATGAGGAAACAGCCTTTGCCTTCAAAGCGCAAGATCGGCCATAGTTGGGACCATAGATATCTCTTTTCTCAGATAGCTGGAACTCATGCGTGTTGAGCCTTTCGAGTATGCCAGACGGGTCGAGAGTCTTGAAGTCAGGGCGTTCTTGAATCATCAGGGCCAGGGTGTCAAATGAGATGTCGAGTGATCTCAAGAGTGTCTTGACGATTTCATGCTTGGTGATCTCAGTGGCACCGAGTGCATGAAGCTCATTTGTGATGTCAGTGAGGCGATCAAACGTCAGCTGAACATTATCATTATCATTTCTCTTGAAGCGGTTGAAGAGATTGCTAAGAACACTGATCCTTGAGTCTCTCTTGGTTGAGACGCCCTCATTGACCTTGGAGAGCCAGTCCCGAACTAGCTTTGTAGTTTCCGGAGCACTCACACGGCCATACTGTCCTTTGGTCAGATGACCACAGATGATGTTCTTGGTAGTAGAATCCAGTTGAATGAACTTCTTGACATCATTTGGGGTGACGCCTTCACCGGCCTTGGGAACGCCGTTCTTTATGACATACCAGAGGTCGACATCAATGGCTTCAAGATGCAAGTGCATCTTATTCTTCCAGTAGGGGTAATCAGTGCCATCGAAGACAGGGCACACAGCGGAGACTTTGATTATCCCTGCAGTCAACATAGCTAAAACTCTAGGTGGTTAAACCGAATCACATAGAACAAGGGAGCACCTTGCTCTGATACCAATTGAAAGTGCTAGTTACCGTCTAGAGGGGGGTTGAGGGAGTCCTGGATTAGGGGGTGTTCGGATAGCCGAACTATACCTTCAGCCGGACTCCTGGACTATGAAGATGTAAGATTGAAGACTCCATCCCGTGTCCGGAAGGGACTTTCCTTGGCATGGAAGGCAAGCTTGGCGATACGGATGTTCAGATCTCCTACCATTGTAACCAACTCTATGTAACCCTAACCCTCTCCGATGTCTATATAAACCGGAGGGTTTTAGTCCGTAGGACAACATACACATCAACAATCATACCATAGGCTAGCTTCTAGGGTTTAGCCTCTCTGATCTCGTGGTAGATCTACTCTTGTACTACCCATATCATCAATATTAATCAAGCAGGACATAGGGTTTTACCTCCATCGAGAGGGCCCGAACCTGGGTAAAACTTCGTGTCCCTTGCCTCCTGTTACCATCCGGCCTAGACGCACAGTTCGGGACCCCCTACCCGAGATCCGCCGGTTTTGACACCGACATTGGTGCTTTCATTGAGAGTTCCTCTGTGCCGTCGCCGTCAGGCCCGATGGCTCCTACGATCATCAATGGTGAGGCAGTCCAGGGTGAGACCTTTCTCCCCGGGCAGATCTTTGTCTTTGGCGGCTTTGCACGGCGGGCCAATTCACTTGGCCATCTAGAGTAGATCGAAAGCTACGCCCCTGGCTGTCAGGTTAGATTCGGAAATTTAAACTACACGGCTAACATCCGTGGGGACTTGATCTTCGGCGGATTCGAACCACCGCCGAGCGCGCCGCACTATCACGACGAGCATGATCTAGCTCTGTCGCCGAACAGTGCCCTGGAGGCCGCACCCGCACCGGCTCCGACCCTCAGTTCGGAGCCAACTGCGCCGATCGGGGATGGGCGGTTGGACGCCACCTCGGGGACTGCGATCCAAACGACGACTAAGCCGAACACCAGCCCCATACTCTGCGAGGCTCGTGACTCCAAGGAGCCGGACTCCTCTCCGAACTCCGAACCCTCTGCGCCCCGGCCAATCGAATCTGATTGGGCGCCGATCATGGAGTTCACTGTCGCAGACATCTTTCAGCACTCGCTTTTCGGCGATATCCTGAAGTCACTGAAGTCTCTCTCTTTATCAGGAGAGCCCTGGCCGGACTACAGTCAGCAAGGTTGGAGTACGAACGATGAAGAAATTCAAAGCCCACCCACCACCCACTTTGTAGCCACTATCGACGATTTAACCGACATGCTCGACTTTGACTCCGAAGACATCGACGGTATGGACGCCGATGAAGGAGACAATGAAGAACCAGCGCCTGTTGGGCCCTGGAACGCCACCTCGACATATGACGTATACACGGTGGACGCGCCAAAAGATGACGACGAGGAGCAGAAGGACGCACCGAAGGCCTGTTCCCTCGGAAAGCAGTCAAAACGGCGACGCAAGTGCCACCCCAAATCCCGCCTCGACAGAAATAACGATCACACAGACCCAGCGCTGGAGTAGGGCGAACCGCTGCCGGACAACGGCAATTCGGATATTCAAACTAAACAAACAAATCCTATCAGGGATAATGGTCCGGACGACATAACGCCGGACAGGCACCCGGAGCATCAGAATGCCCGCGAAAGGCTCGTTGCCACCGCAAGGAGCCTTAAAAAGCAGAAGCGAAGGCTCAAGGCCGCGCAAAATAAACTCCAATTCAGATGGAGTAATATACTTAATACAACAGCAATGTATGGCGACGATCGCCCCTCAAAGAGCTACCCAAAGCGGAAGCTGCTACCCGAATTCGATGAGGAGGCCTCCAACCCCCCACAACCAAATATCAAAGCAACCACCTGGTCGGATAGACGACCCCTCTATCAACACAGAACGGCATACAATGCCGCTCACAATACAACACGCGACCCACGCAAGGGCTCGCACCCAAAGGACGGCGCAACAAGATCCATCTATGGACCACGCAAGCGCGCCCCAGCATACAA
The DNA here is from genome assembly GCF_002162155.2 of Triticum dicoccoides. Classification (NCBI taxonomy): domain Eukaryota; kingdom Viridiplantae; phylum Streptophyta; class Magnoliopsida; order Poales; family Poaceae; genus Triticum; species Triticum dicoccoides. The sequence goes on along the minus strand of NC_041392.1, from coordinate 467,367,253 downwards.
TGCAACACAAAAAGCATCAGAACAACGCGGTACACCCAGTTACAAGGGTGCCGCACACCCCCTATGTTTCACCGATGAGGTGCTGGACCATGAATTTCCAGAGGGATTCAAGCCCGTACACATAGAGGAATACGATGGGACAATAGACCCTGGGGTTTGGATTGAGGACTATATCCTTCATATCCATATGGCTCGAGGAGATGATCTCCACGCCATCAAATACTTACCCCTCAAGCTCAAAGGGCCAGCTCGTCACTGGCTCAAAGGCCTCCCCGAAAGCTCCATTGGAAGTTGGGAAGATCTCGAAGACGCCTTTCGGGCAAATTTTCAAGGAACTTATGTACGACCTCCGGATGCAGACGATTTGAGTCATATAACTCAACAGCCTGGAGAGTCAGCCCGAAAGCTTTGGAACAGGTTTCTCACTAAAAAGAACCAGATTGTCGACTGTCCGGACGCCGAAGCCTTGGCAGCTTTCAAGCATAGCGTCCGTGACGAATGGCTCGCCAGACACCTCGGCCAAAGTAGGCCGAGAACGATGGCCGCATTAACAAACCTCATGACCCGGTTTTGCGCGGGTGAGGACAGCTGGCTAGCCAGATGCAACACCAGCAACCCTAGTACATCTGAAGTTAGAGATGGAAACGGGAAATCACGGCGCAACAGCAATAGCAAACGCCGGAATAAAGAAGACATCACGAAGGGCATGGCAGTAAATGCCGGATTCAAAAGCTCCCGGCCAAGTCAAAAGCCGCCCACTAAAGGCACCAGGGATGAACCGTCCAGCCTCAACAAAATTCTGGACCAGGTATGTCAGATACATAGTACCCCTAGCAAGCCCGCTAATCACACCCATAGAGAATGTTGGGTCTTCAAGCAGTCCGGCAAGCTCAACACCGTACACAAGGGGGAGGATACACCAAGTGAAGATGAGGACGAGCCTCCCAAGCAAGACACTGGGGAACAAAAAAATTCCCACCAGAAGTCAAAACAGTAAATGTACTACACATGATCAAGGGAAAAACAATGCGGCACCCCCAGGAAAATATACCCAAGTGCCTGTCACCGTGAAGTCCTGCCAATGGTCGTCTCAACCGATCATTTTCGACCATCGCGATTACTCAGGAAGTATCCGACACGCAGGATGGGCTGCCTTGGTATTAGACCCAGTAATTGGCGGATATCACTTCACACGAGTCTTGATGGACGGCGGCAGCAACCTAAACCTAATATACCAGGATACAATCCGCGGGATGGGGTTAGACCCAACACAAATTCGCCATAGCAATACTACCTTTAAAGGAGTAACGCCAGGCCGAGGGGCTCGTTGTACGGGCTCCCTCCTACTACAAGTCATATTCGGCTCCCCCGATAACTTCCGTAGCGAGCATTTAACCTTCCACATCGCTCCGTTTCAAAGTGGCTATCAAGCACTGCTCAGGCGCGAAGCTTTCGCTCGCTTTAATTCAATACCACACTATGCCTCCCTCACACTCAAGATGCCCGGTCCACGCGGCATCATTTCAGTGCATGGAAATATCAAGCGATCTCTGCGCGCTGAAGAGAGTGAGGCTGCCTTAGCAGCCACACACTAAAGGCGCCCGGACTAGCCAAAGCGCCCCATAGGTCATCAAGATCTCAGACACAACTAATCGAGTCCGGCGCCGCTACTTATACCGAATAAATGGTCACACCCCTATTTACAAGGGGCTCAACACGCGCAGACATGTAGCCATTCCTCCTCGTCTTGAATTATGCATAGTTTCCTTAATTATCTTTTTGCACGACAACCTTTTTCACCTAAATTCCTCTCTTTTATAGACGATCATTGTGCCACACCCGTCCAGGATACGTCACAACAGAGACACAGGCGCAGACGTGCAGCAGGGACCTGCTCCAAGGATTCTTTTTAGATTAAGACCCTGCGTAAACCTTTTTTACTGTCTCTTGTTGATACATATCCACCGTTGAGAAGGATGCTGACGTCTTGGCATGTGGCCACGCCAGACCAATGCATGTACCTGGACATAAGGGGCTTCTTACGAAGGCCATTATTTAGGCCCGGTTTATACCACAAAGACCGAATACCTTAGGGAGTGTTCGGCGTCGCGAGTTTGGCCCTATATGCATCAGCTCCGAATCATTGTCTTTGGTCAAATGTTGGGTTTACCCGGCTCCTGTGTTTTGGTGCCTTACGTTCCGCTTTACCGCCTAAGGTAGCACCAGGAGAACTACTGCGATTGTGCCCTGGTTCATCCGGACGAGCACCTTAGTAGAGAAAGCCGAAAACTGACTGTCATGATCTAGCGCGAGACTGGTCAACCACTCGATGACCCATGGGAATGTTAGAATTCCTCCGCCTTAACGAAGGGCCGCTTTCCGGCCAGGCATATACGCACCCCGGGATCGGGAGAGTGCGGAGCCACCAGGGGCTATCTAGTTGCCCCACTGTCAAACTCCTATGGCTAAGTGAAAGTGTTAAAGCATTATAGTCCGGCTGCCTCGCTCGCTCCGCTATCACCTCCTTAATAGGACCAAGACGTTGGGTTAAGTGTGAACGCGTGTTTCTGCGAACACCTCCGCATTATATGCGTTGGGGTTGAAGCCGACGACTGCAATCTTTCAGGTTATACACATGTATACATAAACGGCCGCCCAGGAGGCATCACATTACTTTCAGGCAAAAGTATAAAAGTAGCCTTATGAAAATTTATAAAAGCATTTTGCTTACAATGAGATTACATGTCACTCAAACATAATATTTTTTGAGCACTGGGTCTCAATCAAACGAGCACCCTCAAGAACTTCCTCAAAGTAGTGCTCAGCATCCCTTCGACCTATGGCCGAATCCTGCGCTGCAATAGTGGTAGCATCTATCTCTGCCCAGTATGCTTTAGCACGGGCATAGGCCATTCGTGCGCCTTCTATGCATGCCGACCTCTTCATCGCATTTATGCGCGGCACCACGTCAAGGAACTGCTGCACCAAGCTGAAATAGCTGCTCGGTTTCGACCTTCCCGGCCATAGTTGATCCACAACAGACCTCATGGAGAGTCCGGACAACCTATTTAGTTCGGCCCATTCGGCTAATTGGTCCGTCAATGAAAGCGGATGCTCGGGAGAAAGGAATTGTTTCCAAAATAGCTGGTCTACTTCACGGTCCGTCTGACTCTGGAAGTATTTGGCCACATCGGCAGCGCTCGCCGTCAAATCCATATACACATCCTCCGAACTCCACAGCCGATCCAGAGGGGCATACCGTGGATCTCCGAACTTCCTCTGCAGCATAAAGGATTTCCCGGCTACAATATCCCCGGCTTCCCGCAGCTCCTCCCTCTTTGCCCTCATAGCAGAGCGGAGGTCTTTTCCCGTTGCAGCAGCCTTCTCAAGGTCCGATGCCTTCGCCTGGTTTTCCTTTTCAAGAGCCCGGCAATGGTCGATGGCGGCTTTTAATTCTATGGCCATATTGGCCATCTTATCTCGGCTCTCGCCATGCGCGGCCTTCTCGGCTCGCAACTCTTCGGCCGCCTTCAAAGCAGCCGCATTACCCAATCTCGCTTGTTCCTTGGCTCGGGCAAGTTCCGCCCGCAAGGCTTCAATAGTGGCAGCTCCATCTGCAGTAATAACATGTTAAATATACTGGCTTCATGCTGCTCTTACTATGCGGCATTTACCAGATAATAACACCTACCCTGCGTCTCGTCAAGCCTTTTGTTAACAAGCTCGATGTCGGCGTCTGCCGCATCCAACTGCCGTTTTAAATGGGAAAACTCGCTAGTCCGGCTAGCCACCGGAGCTTCCATCACCTGCTCATAAAAGCAGTATGGTTACTACCTGGGATTATGATCCTCTGATCTTCATCGGTCCCAACGACAACCAGAGTCTCAGGGGCTACTATCTACACAGGGCACACTTAGCATGTGCAGGACTATTATACGTTATTTTACGTACCTCAAAACCTGTTAGTAGACTCATAAAAGCTTTATGCAATCCGCTTTGGGCAGACGAGATTCTCTCCATCACCGTATTCATCAGCACACGGTGTTCATCTGAGATGGCCGCTCACCCCACCAACTCCCTCAGAACATCCGACCGTACGGTAGACGGTGCCGGACTCGTTTGCCTGCTCTCTTCGGGAGCCGGACACGGGAAGCTTCGGGGGTCGACGGAATTATCTTCTGGCCTCGCCGGACCCGGAGAGGCCCTCCGCGACGACACTTCAGGATCGCCCGCTTCCGGAGTGGAGGAGTCCGGAGGAGGCGTTTCGCTCTCCATCATCTCCGGAAGAAGATCCCCCGAAGACGAGCTCATCTGAGAGGGGCTAAGGCCCGAACTGCAAAGATATACGCAGTGGTTATTTTCTCAGAAGAAAAGACGGCATATCTGTACTATTAAAGTACTTTGGGTCACTTACGACTCGAGGGAGAATTGATCCCCCCCAGACTTTGTGCAGCAACCGCACCCCCTCTGTGGGAGACTTCTTCTCCCGTTTGGAAGCTTCGGCTTCCGAATCCCCGGACGCAATCCTTTTCCTCTTCTGATCATCTTCCTTCATGGAGATGCTCGCTCCCTCGGCTAGAGCGGCCAGCATTGGGGGCCCGCGACCGCCCGCATTTTCCTTCAAGGGCTCCGGGCTGGGTGCGGTCTGGAGCATCTTTTCCAATATCGGATTTTCCAAACCCTCAGGGAGGGGGGCCGAGCACTGAATCAACTTCGCCTTCGTTAGTCAGTCCTGGTCAAAAAGCGAACTCTCAGAAATAACTTCGCATCAAAGGAGAGGTAGTACGCTCGGTTGGAAGTCGCCTTACCTGTTCGGCGGCGCGGTTGCTACTCAGGCCCGCGTCCTCGGTGATTTCCGGACACTCCACTTGAGGTCCGAAGAATGACTTGTACATCTCCTCGTGCGTCAGGCCAAGGAAATTTTGAATGGCGCACGGTCCCTCAGGATTGAACTCCCACAAGCGAAGAGGCCAGCATTTGCAAGGCTGGACTTGATGAACCAGCATAACTTGTGTTACCGCAACCAAACTGAAATCTCCATTAAAGAGATCTTGAATGTGGCTTTGCAGTATAGGCACGTCCTTGGCCGGACCCTAGCTCAATCCTCTGCTAATCCATGACATCAGCGGTGGTGGAGGGCCCGGGCGGAAGACAGTGGGCGGCCGCCCACTTGGCACTTCTAGGAGCCATGATGTAGACCACTCTTGTTGCCATAATTCGGACACCTTTGGAATGGAACCTTTGGGCCATGCAACTCCCGTCATCTTGTGTATTGAGGCGCCTCCACACTCCGCATGTTGCCCCTCGATCATCTTCGGTTTTACTTCAAAGGTCTTGAGCCATAGGCCAAAGTGAGGGGTAACCCAGTGGAAGGCCTCGCACACAACAATAAATGTCGTGATATGAAGAAAGGAGTTCGGAGCTAGATCATGGAAATCTAGCCTGTAGTAAACATCAATCCCCTGACAAAAGGATCCAATGCAAGGCCTAGACCTCGGAGGAAGTGGGAGACGAACACGACGCTCTCGTTGGGTTCGGGGGAGGGGATGGCCTGCCCCCGGGGAGGCAGCCGATGCAGAATCTCGGCGGTCAGATATCTGGCCTCCCTCAACTTTTTGACGTCTTCTTCCGTGATGGAAGAAGGCACCCATCGGCCTTGAAGGCTAGATCCGGACATGACTGAAGGTTCGGAGCACCTGACCTGAACTTTGGGCATTTGAGCTTGAGGTGGGGGAAGGATTCGATTGAGCACGGGAGGGAAAAATAAAAGGCCCCGTCCCTTTATAAAGAGGGTGGATATCAAGCGTCCTCTCCGTGTCCGTTTGGACTTGCCTATGATTTAGGATTCCTAGAAGCGGTTGGGTTACCCACGCCCGTATTGATGAGAATCCCGGAATAAGGGGACACGATCTCTGCTTTGACAAGACGTGCCAAGGAAACCGCCTCGCATAACGCGCTGAGGTGGGATAATGAAACGACTCGGATAAAGGCTTGGCCGTGGTGTGTCACACTACAGAATACGTCAGCAGATTAGATTTGTGTAAATATTATTCTCTCTATGGCAATATGTGGAAACTTATTTTGCAGAGCCGGACACTATCTTTGTGTTCAAAATCTTCTATGAAGTACTTGGAGGAGGAACCCGCCTTGCAATGCCGAAGACAAACTGCACGCCGGACTCGTCGTCATTGAAGCCTGGTTCAGGGGCTACTGAGGGAGTCCTGGATTAGGGGGTGTTCGGATAGCCGAACTATACCTTCAGCTGGACTCCTGGACCATGAAGATGCAAGATTGAAGACTCCGTCCCGTGTCCGGAAGGGACTTTCCTTGGCGTGGAAGGCAAGCTTGGCGATACGGATCTTCAGATCTCCTACCATTTTAACCGACTCTATGTAACCCTAACCCTCTCCGGTGTCTATATAAACCGGAGGGTTTTAGTCCATAGGACAACATACACATCAACAATCATACCATAGGCTAGCTTCTAGGGTTTAGCCTCTCTGATCTCGTGGTAGATCGACTCTAGTACTACCCATATCATCAATATTAATCAAGCAGGACGTAGGGTTTTACCTCCATCGAGAGGGCCCGAACCTGGGTAAAACTTCATGTCCCTTGCCTCCTGTTACCATCCGGCCTAGACGCACAGTTCGGGACCCCCTACCTGAGATCCGCCGGTTTTGACACCGACAGGGGTGAATAGGCGATTTTTATGAAAGTCTTCAAATCACGGGGGCTTTGAAGACAATCAGTATAAATGAACCTATTAATATGCAGCGAAAGGTAGACTACTCTAGACAGGCCATAGTCAACTAAGCAATGAAGTGAAAGCACAAAGACTATCAGCAACTCGGTAGTATGGATCAAAATGGGAGATAGAATGAAGCCAATCAACAACAGTCTTCACACAGTGAAGTCAATCAGATCATGGAAGCAAGCAATGACTTCACGAAGACAAACTGTAAGTTAAGAGAGAGGCAAGGATAGAACCAGTTCCTTGGTGAGGACTGGTATTTGTTGGACTAGTTCCAGTTGCTGTGACAATTGTACGTCTAGTCAGGGAGGCTGAGATTCAACTCAGAAGACCACGTCCTCACCTTATTCCCCTTGAGCTAAGGACACACAGTCCTCACCTAATAACTCTGGTAACTCTAGACTTCCAAACCTTCACAGACTTTGTTCACCGGCGATCCACAATGACTCTTGGATGCTCAGAACGCGACGCCTAACCGGCTGGAGGATTCACAGTCCTCAAGTGTAACAAGTCTTCAGGTCACTCAGACAGAAAGACTTCAGTGATTCCTAACACTCTTTGGCTCTGGGTGTTTAGGGCTTTGTCCTCGCAAGGATTTGTCTCTCAAAGGCTTCGGAGGTGGGTTGCTCTCAAACGACAAAAGCCATGCACTAACTCTGAGCAGCCGCCAATTTATGGTGTAGGGGGTAGGCTATTTACACCCAGGAGGCAACCCGACCTGATTTGTCCGAAATGACCCTGGGTCACTAAGGAACTGACATGTGTCCAACGGTCAGATTTTAAACACACGCGACACCTTAACTTGGGCTACAAGTAAACCTGACTTATCCAGCTTTGGATAAGATTTGCTCTCATTGTCTTCGCTCAAAGACATAGGATTTGGTGAGCATCACTTCAGTCACTCTGACTTTGTTCACTTGGACCCCACTTAACAGTACGGTGGTTCCTATGACTCAACAAAGAAGAAAAGGAAACTACAAAACAACTATGTCTTTGCAATCCATAGTCTTCATACGATGTCTTCTCATGTCATAGTATTCAATGTGAAACTCTTCACGGACCACCATTGTCTTCAATGTCTTCACACATTTTTAGGGGTCATCTCTGGTAGGTAAACCGAATCAATGAGGGACTACTACCTGTGTTATCCTGCAATTCTCACAAACACATCAGTCCCTCAACCAAGTTTGTCGTCAATACTCCAAAACCAACTAGGGGTGGCACTAGATGCACTTACACTTTGCCATGTGATTCTTGAACTGTGCCTTCTCAAAATCAATTTTGTTCTTCAGCTTGACAATCTTCTGATCCAAGTCCAACTCATTAGCAATGGCTCCATGGAAGGTGACAATAATGTCAACTGGGAGCTGAATATCACCAATGTCGAGGCTCGGGTCATCAAACCATTCGTCGATGAAGTGGTTCAGAATATCCACATCAAAGAGGGGAAGATCATTGAAGATCTTCGCCTCTTGCTTGCTCTTGATCAGCAGCTCAAGGGAATCATCACCAAGATCTTCGTCGCTTGACAGATCAATGGTTTCGTCTTCGTTCTGCAGAATGACGGCTGGAGTAAGTTCATGCCCAGAAATCTTCTTGGGCTTCTTGGTTTTCTTTGTCTTCTCGGCTTTCTTGGAGACACGAGACAGAACCTCAGAATGCACACTAGGTTCAGGAGGTGCAGTGGCCAATGGCTTCATGAGTGAAGCTTTTGGTGCAGCAGAGGGCTTCGAAGCTTTTGACTTCTTTGGCTTCTATGACTTAGGTGGAGCTGGCACTTCATCAGAATCTACGTCATCAGCTGTGTGATCCACCATAGCCCCCTGTACATCTATGTGAGTGATGAGGCCTTCGAGGTTGTAGAAGGGGCCGGTTTCATCGGGATTGGCATCGCAGGTGCCATCAGCCCTTGGAGCAGGTGGACCAGGGTTGAAATTGAGTCCAAGGTCCTTCTCGTTCTTCTTTGTTGAATCTTTTGCAAACTGATAGTTGCACTTGAAGAGATTGTTGTTACGGCACCACAACAAATATGATGGGTTGGCGTTTTCGGGCTGTGGCCCTCGGATAGAAGCCTTGAGCAATAGCTTCGGGCTTGGACTTGGGCTACAGATTTTTGTATAGAATATCTCCCCAGGGCCCTTGATGGCGTTCTTTTCAGCATATTCGGCAGTCACAAATCTGTACATGAACCATTGCTCTGCCCAATATCCTCGAATCCATTGGATTCGGGTCTTGCGCTCGCCATAGCTCTCCTCAGGATCTGACTTGTATTGCTCAAACAGATCTGGAGGCAGATCCTTGGCTGTATCTCCACAGCGCTGCCTGCCGCCCTTCCTTACAGACTTGTCAGTGGCCATTTGATTCAGACTGAATGGCTTCAAGACTGTAAATGGCTTCCTCTTGCTGGTCAGACAGGAACTGGCTTCAGGAGAGTTGATGTGACGCTGCAAAAACTCTGCAAATGAATGCAAACTATGAGAACCAAGGGATTCTCCCATGGACATGTACCTGTGACAGCATTAAGGTGCAAGGGAAGGGGAAGAGGTCATATGCATTCTCAGAAGATTTGAAGATAAATCAGTTTGAAGACATTGACCTCATAGTGCGAAGACATTCACTTATTTGAAGGGAGTCGGTTCCATATTTGTATGAATCCATAAATAAGTACAAGTGAGGAATCTAACTAGTTGTGAAGCATAAGTGAATATACTTGGCATGATATGAGATGCAGACATGGACAGATCCAGATATGAAAGTGAAGAAACTACTTTTGGATGAAGTGAATGGATTTGACGGATTAAAATGTAGTAAAAAGTAAGTTTTAATTACTGCTTGACGAACTACTAGACGAGATGGAGAGAGAGAGGCCGAGCAGTTCAATCTCCCGCGCCCTAACTTGGCAACGGAAGACACCTACGGCGGCGGCGGAGAGGACAAGGTCCATGGCCGGCGTGAGGCGGCATCGAAGATGTCCGGTAGCTAAGCGCTTCATCTCCGGCGTCGACGCGAGCTAGCATAGGCGCTAGGGTTTTGGTGCGAGGAGAAGAGGTGGAAGAAGAGATAATGATCGCGGTGAGGTGTGTATTTGTAAGGACAGGGACGGCACAACGTTATTACACAGGTGCCCCAGGCAGTTCACATTTGAAGGACACATGGCATGCATGCAACTCATTGGAAGTTGTTCCATGTTCCCATGCACGCCTGGATTGTCGGGTGGTCACTCTGGCTTCTCCGGTATTCAGGCAAAAAGGATATGGCATTACAAACAGATTTAAACGTTTATCTCTTTGTCTTCAGTTGACAAGGACTCAGAGAAGACTGACAGGTTTCAATAGAATGCATATGATTTGGATAGATAGAATCCGAGGCAGAAGCATAGAGAGGGATAGGGTCCGATCACATTCACTTAGATAAAAAGATTCAAACAAGAAGACATAGCTATAAGTGAATGTTGTAGAGGACAGAACACATATATATGTATATATATATATATATATATCAGACCAACTCAACCCTGTTAAGATAAACATGAGACCAAATCAGTGTTCAAGACAAACCAAATGCGAAGACTATGCAATCATGGCGCCAAATGAAACACTTCAAGAAGATTTTGGTGGTGGCGTTACCCACCATATAGGAAGTATAAGACCCAGACACGACGCACAATTATCGTGGCGCTCCGAAGTCAAATTCCGCGTTAATGTATTCACACTTAGAGTGTATGTCTACATTGATTGAAGATATACATTACTTCGTGTGTTGCACATCTAAGTCATCAACATGCATAAGCGTTAGGATGTGTGTCCAATCACAGGACATTTGAGGATTCTAAGATATTTAGCTCACACCGCAACTTGCAAAACCTTTTCTCACCTAAGGGCTTTGTGAAGATATCTGCCAATTGCTCTTCAGTGTTGACGTGAATGATATCAATATCTTCCTTCATGACATGATCTTTGAGAACGTGATGACGGATCTGAATGTGCTTTGTCTTCGAGTGCTGAACTGGGTTGTTGGCAATCTTGATGGGGCTTTGATTGTCGCAGTAGAGTGGCACTTGCTTTAGATGGATGCCATAGTCCTTGAGAGTTTGCTTCATCCATAGACGCTGAGCACAGCAAGATCCAGCAACAATGTATTCAGATTCAGCAGTGGAGAGAGACACACAGTTCTACTTCTTTGAAGACAAACAGACAAGAGATCGTCCAAGAAAGTAACATGTGCCTGATGTGGACTTGCGATCAACCTTGTCACCAGCATAATCAACATCTGAGAATCCACCTATATCAAACTCAGAGCCCTTTGGATACCATAATTCTAGTGTTGGGGTGTAAGCCAAATATCGAAGAATTCGCTTCACAGCTAAGTGATGCGACTCCCTTGGTGCCGCTTGGAATCGGGCACACATGCAGACACTAAGCATGATATCTGGCCTAGATGCACATAAATAGAGTAAAGAACTAATCATGGAGCAGTATACCTTTTGATCGAACTCTTTACCATTGTTGTCGGGAACCAGATGACTTTTGGTTGGCATTGGTGTCGTGTATCCTTTGCAGTCTTGCATTCCAAACTTCTTCAGGCAATCTTTGAGGTATTTCTCTTGAGATATGAAGATGCCGTTGTGATGTCTACTACACAACCTTCTTCTTGTAGACGTTGTTGGGCCTCCAAGTGTAGAGGTTTGTAGGACAGTAGCAAATTTCCCTCAAGTGGATGACCTAAGGTTTATCAATCCGTGGGAGACGTAGGATGAAGATGGTCTCTCTCAAGCAACCCTGCAACCAAATAACAAAGAGTCTCTTGTGTCCCCAACACACCCAATACAATGGTAAATTGTATAGGTGCACTAGTTCGGCGAAGAGACGGTGATACAAGTGCAATATGGATAGTAGATAATAGTTTTTGTAATCTGAAAATATAAAAACAGCAAGGTAACTAATGGTAAAAGTGAGCATAAACGGTATTGCAATGATAGGAAACAAGGCCTAGGGTTCATACTTTCACTAGTGCAAGACCTCTCAACAATAATAACATAGTTTGATCATATAACAATCCCTCAACATGCAACAAAGAGTCACTCTAAAGTCACTAATAGCAGAGAACAAACGAAGAGATTATGGTAGGGTATGAAATGACCTCAAAGTTATTCTTTCCAATCAATCCGTTGGGCTATTCCTATAAGTGTCACAAACAGCTCTAGAGTTCGTACTAGAATAACACCTTAAGATACAAATCAACCAAAACCCTAATGTCACCTAGATACTCCAATTTCACCTCAAGTATCCGTGGGTATGATTATACGATATGCATCACACAATCTCAGATTCATCTATTCAACCAACACATAGAACCTCAAAGAGTGCCCCAAAGTTTCTACCGGAGAGTCAAGACGAAAACGTGTGCCAACCCCTATGCATAGATTCCCAAGGTCCCGGAACCCGCAAGTTGATCACCAAAACATACATCAAGTGGATCAATAGAATACCCCATTGTCACCATGGGTATCCCACGCAAGACATACATCAAGTGTTCTCAAATCCTTAAAGACTCAATCCGATAAGATAACTTCAAAAGGAAAACTCAATCCATTACAAGAGAGTAGAGGAGGAGAAACATCATAAGATCCAACTATAATAGCAAAGCTCGGGATACATCAAGATCATATCACCCCAAGAACACAAGAGAGAGAGAGAGAGAGAGAGAGAGAGAGAGAGAGAGAGAGAGATCAAACACATAGCTACTGGTACATACCCTCAGCCCCAAGGGAGAACTACTCCCTCCTCGTCATGGAGAGCACCGGGATGATGAAGATGGCCACCGGTGAGGGATCCCCCCTCCAGCAGGGTGCCGGAACGGGTCTAGATTGGTTTTCGATGGCTACGGAGGCTTCTGGCGGCGGAACTATCGATCTATTCTGCTCCTCGAAGTTTTTAGGGTACATGGGTATATATGGGAGGAAGAAGTACGTCGGTGGACCTCCGGGCTGTCCACAAGGCAGGGGGCACGCCCCCACCCTCGTGGGCAGCCCGGGACTCTTCTGGTCCAACTCCGATACTCCGTGGGCTTCTTCTGGTCCAAAAATAAGTTCCGTGAAGTTTCAGGTCAATTGGACTCCGTTTGATTTTCCTTTTCTGCGATACTCTAAAACAAGGAAAGAACAAAAACTGGCATTGGGCTCTAGGTTAATAGGTTAGTCCCAAAAATTATATAAAATAGCATATAAATGCATATAAAACATCCAAGGTTGATAATATAATAGCATGGAACAATCAAAAATTATAGATACATTGGAGACATATCACGTTGCTCTGCTGACGAATTTGAACACCAAGGAAGAACTTCAGCTCACCCATCATGGACATCTGATATTGCTCTTGCATCATGTTCCCAAACTCATCACTGTATCTTTTGTTAGTGCAGCCGAAGATAATGTCATCCACATAGATCCATCATGGACATCTGATATTGTTCTTGCATCATGTGCCCAAACTCACCACTTTATCTTTTGTCAATGCAGCCGAAGATAATGTCATCCACATAGATCTGGCACATAAACAGTTCACCATCGTATGTATTCATGAAGAGATTGGGATCTAGGGAACCAGGTTTGAAGCCTTTGCTCTTCAGGAAGTCTTTGAGTGTGTCATATCAAGGACGAGGGGCTTGTTTGAGGCCATACAGTGCCTTGTTGAGCTTGTATACCATATCAGGATGTTTTGGATCTTCAAAGCCAGGTGGTTGTGCAACATACACTTCTTCTTCAATCTTGCCATTGAGAAAGGCACTCTTCACATCCATTTGGTACAAGAGGATATTGTGATGGTTGGAATAGGCTAGCAGTATGCGAATAACTTCAAGCCTAGCCACCGGAGCAAATGTTTCATCGAAGTCAATCCCTTCAACTTGAGTGTATCCTTGAGCAATGAGACGAGCCTTGTTTCTTACTACTTGACCATGCTCATCTTGTTTGTTGTGATAGATCCATTTTGTGCCTATGATATTGTGCTTGTGAGGATCAGGACGCTTGACCAGTTCCCATACATTGTTCATCTTGAACTGTTTAAGCTCTTCTGACATAGCTTGAATCCATTCAGGTTCCATGAAGGCTTCAGTAACTTTCTTGGGTTCGGATATAGGGACAAATGCAAAGTGCCCACAGAAATTTGCTAGGTGTGTTGCTCTTGAACGAGTGAGGGGACCAGGTGCATTGATGCTATCAATTATCTTCTCAACATGTACTTTATTTGCAACACGAGGATGAACTGGACGAAGATTTTGCCCTTGCTGATCATTGTCTTCCTCTTCAGCATTGGCTTTAGGCTAAGAAGAGTCTTCAGGTTGATTTGGCGCATATATGATAAGTTCCTCTTCAGCATGTGCCTCTGAAGGTATGATTTCTCCAGTACCCATCATCTTGATGGATTCACTTTGTGAGACTCCATCTAGCACATTTGGCAGGTGCTCTCTTTGCGAGCCGTTAGTTCCACCGAACCGCACATCCACAGTTTCAACCACTTTATAGTGAAAGAGGTTGAAGACTCTGTAGGAGTGCGAATCGTTTCTGTAACCAAGCATAAAACCTTCATGTGCTTTCAGTGCAAATTTTGAAGTGTGATGGGGATCCTTGATCCAGCACCTAGCACCAAATACTCTGAAGTAGCTTACATTTGGCTTCTTACCAGTTAGAAGCTCATAGGATGTCTTCTTTAGAAGCTTGTGAAGATAAACATGATTGATGACGTGGCATGCAGTATCAATGTCTTCATGCCAGAACTTCCTTGGAGTCTTGTACTCATCGAGCATCGTTCGAGCCATCTCAATGAGTGTTCTGTTCTTGCGCTCCATGATGCCATTCTGCTGAGTTGTGTATGGAGCTGAGAACTCATGAGTGATGCCCAATGTATCGAGATAAGTGTCGAGGCATGTGTTCTTGAACTCTATGCCATTATCACTTCTGATGTGCTTGATCTTGATGCCATAGTTCGTCATGGCTCGATTGGCGAATCGTCTGAAGACATCCTGCACTTCATTCTTGTAAAGGATTATATGCACCCATGTGTATCTTGTAGAATCGTCAACAATGACGAAGCCATAGAGGCAAGCAGTGGTAGTGAGAGTAGAGTAGTGAGTAGGGCCAAATAAGTCCATGTGAAGCAGCTCGAAGGGTTGAGAAGTCGTCATGATTGTCTTCGAGGGATGTTTGGCCATTGTCATCTTTCCAGCTTCACAGGCACCACATAGATGATCCTTCTTGAACTTGACGCCCTCGATGCCTACGACGTGTTTCTTCTTCGTGAGAGTGTATAAGTTATTCATGCCAGCATGCCCTAGCCTCTGATGCTAGAGCCAGCACTCTGAAGCTTTTGCTAGAAGACATACTGCCAACTGTGGTCCTGCTGAGAAATCTACCATGTACAGATCATCTTTTTGGTACCCTTCAAATACTAGAGATTTGTCAGATTCCATAAGCACAAGGCAACGATCACTACAAGCAATATGCCAACTAGTGACCTTCTGTCAGTGACCCTGGAAGAATTGGTCATAGATCTACGACCATTTGAGATCAATTGGTCAAAAGTTGTTCAGGGGGCTCCAAACCCTCAACTATATCGACCATTTTGGTCAGAAAGGTCGTAATTTCCTTACACGGAATGGTCATAAAGCAAACAGCACTGGCCTACTGCCTTATTTCTAGCTGATCACGACCAATATAGATGGTCATAACCTTGTACATTGTCGTGGATTGCTATGACTAGGCGCCACCTCACCAGTTTTGCCTATGTGTCATGTCCATGTGTCAATTTTTTCCCTAGGTTGTGAAGCAACCTATATTTCTGTCATTCGCAAAATTCCCCAAAAAATCTCATAAATTCTTTGGGTCATATCTTCGTCAAATATGTAAAAATTCTTCCTTGCCTAGTTCAAAAATAATTCAAGAATATTCATTTTCCTATTATGTTCACAACAATACTTTGTGAAGGAAGTGCTATTTATATATTATTTCTTGCCCTCAAAAATTTTGGGCACTCTTTCCTATCCAAATCATTGCCTCATGAAAAAATTCAGCTCCATTTGCCCAGTAAATCTTCCTCGACAAATTTCCAAAGATTTTTTCCACCTAGAGGCATTGTGAAAGAAGTACCATTTTTATATATACAAATGACATGAAATTTATACAGTTCCTTCATATGCCCAAATTATCACCCTCCTCCAAATTGCAGTGCAGTCAAATCATCTATGTGAGCCCAGGTTCAATTTATATTTTATGGCCAGATTGGCACATTGCAAAGCAAGTGTTATCCAGATCCCTCCTATTACCCTCAAACTTTTGGGGCAATCTTCCATACCCAAATCATTGCCACATGATAATATTCAGCTCCACTTTCCTGGTAAATCTTTCTCAGGAAATTTCCAAAGTTTCTATCTCAAGAGAAGCTTTGTGAAGTAAGTACTAGCTAGGCTTACCGAAATGATCTGAAAATTTACCAGGGCATGACCATACCTATGTAACTTATCTACACCAAATTTGAGATCATTTCATTTATCCAATTTCTCTCGCTAATTTTCCCAAGTTTTTGTCCAGGGAATAGCATTGTGAAGGAAGTACCACTTTGGCATGTCCAAATGGTATCAATTTTCTACAGTGCTTTCCTATGCCCAAATAACCATCCCCACCAAATTTCAGCTCAATCCATTCATTATTCTGAGCCCAGCTTCAACATTCATATTTATGTCCAGTGAGGTACTTTGCAAAGCAAGTACCACCTAGGCTCCTCCTTTTGAGCTAAAAAATTATGAAGACAGTCTTCTTAGTAGATGATCATCCTCAGCCAAAAATCACGCCCATTTGCCACGTGCATTTCCCGTATCACTAATCAAACACCTGTCTGCTAATTCATGTTTGAGATAGTTCGGCCTCCTCGTGAGAATCTTATGTTGTAATTTTCTTCCTAGCACCTGCCTGGGGAGTACCCACCCCCTACACATGCCTAGGCCTCCCAGAACACATGGCAACGCCACGGTCACGTGGCGGGCATGCGAGTTTACGCGCTCTGGAGTTGGGGCCCTCGTCCACCATCCAAACCTTGATGTATCGCCACCAAACCATGTATTTATGATTAAATAGATACTTATATACCTAGAAATGATTTTTGTGAAAATAAAGAGCAAACTATGAGGTAGATGCAGTTCAAAATTGACCCGCTTCCTACTGAATCGGGAGAAATTTGTCTTTTTCACAAGTGGTGGATCAAAACTTTTGACACCCAACCATTTTGTCAATTATGCATTAAATATGGCCTAATATTTTAGAAAAATTATTTGGTCCAATTTTGCAACAAATATATGGAAGGTCCTTCACAAAAAGAACTCAATTTGGGCACTCGGAAAATGGAAAATGAATTTTCCGTGCAAAGAAAATGAAAAATCCCCCAGGCAACATTGTTTGGAATTCCAAGATGCATCCTTGTCCACAATATGAGATCATTTGAACAAACTATGCCATGAATGTGGCCATAAGATTGATCATTTGGCTTGAAAACCATGAATCTTCACGCATGATAGCTCATTTCTGAGAACACTTTTTAAAAATAATTTCCATATTACAAGTTTATTATTTTTCCTCGAAACTTGGTCACATATAATGACATAATGCGAAGGTTTTCCAATTTTTTATTTTTTTATTTTTTATGCACGTTTTGAAATGCGATCAAAACAGCGGGTTTGACCGTTCCTAGCTACTGGTTGAATCTTGGAAAACTTTTGATGTTTCTCTAATTAAATAGATACTTATGTACCTGGAAATGATCTATTGAAAAAATAAAGAGCAAACTATGAGGCAGCTGAAGTTCAAATTTGACCCGCTTCCTACTGAATCAGCGGGAATTTGTCTTTTTCACCAGAGGTGGATCAAGGCTTTTGACACCCAACCATTTGGGCAATTGTGAATCAAATATGGCCTAGTATTTTAGAAAAATGATTTGGTCCAATTTTGTAACAAATATATGGTAGGTCCTTCACAAAAAGAACTCAATTCGGGCACTCGAAAAATGGAAAATGAATTTTCCGTGCAAAGAAAATGAAAACTTCCTTAGGCAACATTGTTTGGAATTTCAAGATGCACCCTTGTGCACAATATGATATCATTTGAACAAACTATGCCATGAACATGGACATAAGGTTGATCATTTGGCTTGAAAACCCTGAATCTTCACGCATGATAGCTCATTTCTGAGAACACTTTTTTAAAATAATTGTCGTATTACAAGTTTATTATTTTTCCTGGTAATTCGGTCACATATAATGACACAATGCGAAGGTTTTCCAATATTTTGATTTTTTTGAATTTTTTATGCCAGTTTGAAAATGCGATCAAAACGGCGGGTTTGACCGTTCCTAGCTAGTGGTTGAATCTCGGAAAACTTTTGATGTTTCTCTGATTAAATAGATACTTATGTACGTAGAGATGATTTTTTGAAAAAATAAAGAGCAAACTATGAGGCAGCTGCACTTCAAATATGACCCGCTTCCTACTGAATCGGCTGGAATTTGTCGTTTTCACCAGAGGTGGACCAAGGCTTTTGACACCCAACCATTTGGTCAATTGTGAATCAAATATGGCCTAATATTTTAGAAAAATGATTTGGTCCAATTTTGTAACAAATATATGCTAAGTCCTTCACAAAAAGAACTCAATTCGGGAACTCAGAAAATGGAAAATGAATTTTCCGTGCAAAGAAAATGAAAACTCCCTTAGGCAACATTGTTTGGAATTTCAAGATGCACCCTTGTGCACAATATGAGATCATTTTAACAAACTATGCCATGAACATGGCCATAAGGTTGATCATTTGGCTTGAAAACCTTGAATCTTCACGCATGATAGCTCATTTCTAAGAACACTTTTTTTAAAATAATTGCCGTATTACAAGTTTATTATTTTTCCTGGTAATTTGGTCACATATAATGACACAATGCGAAGGTTTTCCAATATTTTGATTTTTTTGAATTTTTTATGCCAGTTTCAAAATGCGATCAAAACGGCGGGTTTGTCCGTTCCTAGCTAGTGGTTGAATCTTGGAAAACTTTTGATGTTTATCTAATTAAATAGATACTTATGTACCTAGAAATGATATTTTTGAAAAAAATAAAGAGCAAACTATGAGGCAGCTGCAGTTCAAATTTGACCCGCTTCCTACTGAATCGGCAGGAATTTGTCTTTTTCACCAGAGGTGGATCAAGGCTTTTGACACCCAACAATTTGGTCAATTGTCAATCAAATATGGCCTAGTATTTTAGAAAAAAGATTTGGTCCAATTTTGTAACAAATATATGGTAGGTCCTTCACAAAAAGAACTCAATTCAGGCACTTGGAAAATGGAAAATGAATTTTCCGTGCAAAGAAAATGAAAACTCCCTTAGGCAACATTGTTTGGAATTTCAAGATTCACCCTTGTGCACAATATGAGATCATTTGAACAAACTATGCCATGAATGTGGCCATAAGATTGATCATTTGGCTTGAAAACCATGAATCTTCACGCATGATAGCTCATTTCTGAGAACACTTTTTAAAATAATTGTCGTATTACAAGTTAACTATTTTTCCTAGTAACTTGGTCACATATAAAGACACAATGCGAAGGTTTTCCATTTTTTTGAATTTTTATGCCAGTTTCAAAATGCGATCAAAACGGCGGGTTTGACCGTTCCTAGCTAGTGGTTGAATCTTGGAAAACTTTTGATGTTTCTCTAATTAAATAGATACTTATGTACCTAGAAATGATCTATTGAAAAAAATAAAGAGCAAACTATGAGGCAGCTGACGTTCAAATTTGACCCGCTTCCTACTGAATCAGCGGGAATTTGTCTTTTTCACCAAAGGTGGATCAATGCTTTTGACACCCAAACATTTGGGCAATTGTGAATCAAATATGGCCTAGTATTTTAGAAAAATGATTTGGTCCAATTTTGTAACAAATATATGGTAGGTCCTTCACAAAAAGAACTCAATTCGGGCACTCGGAAAATGGAAAATGAATTTTCCGTGCAAAGATAATGAAAACTTCCTTAGGCAACATTGTTTGGAATTTCAAGATGCACCCTTGTGCACAATATGATATCATTTGAACAAACTATGCCATGAACATGGCCATAAGGTTGATCATTTGACTTGAAAACCCTGAATCTTCACGCATGACAGCTCATTTCTGAGAACACTTTTTTAAAATAATTGTCGTATTACAAGTTTATTATTTTCCCTGGTAATTTGGTCACATATAATGACACAATGCGAAGGTTTTCCAATTTTCTGATTTTTTTGGAATTTTTCTGGTGTTTCTCTGATTAGATAGATGCTTTTGTACCTAGAAATGATTTTTGGAAAAAATAAATAGCAAACTATGAGGCAGCTACAGTTCAAATTTGACCCGCTTCCTACTGAATCATCGGAAATTTGTCTTTTTCACGAGAGGTGGATAAAAACTTTTTACGCCCAACCATTTGGTCAAATGAACATTAAATATGACCTAAGATTATATAAAATTTATGTGGTCCAAATTTGCAACAAATATTTGCTAGGTTATTCATAAAAAATCATTTTGGGCACTCGAAAAATGACTTTCTTACAAAAAACTCATTTCTGAGAACACTTTTTTATGATATTTGAATTATTCAAAGTTTTTTATTCTTACTAAAAAGTAGGTCACACTTGGCGACACAATGCGAAGGTTTTCGATTTCTATTTGTTTTTATAAATTTCCCAGGCCGTCAAATAGCACACATGATTTAACATCTTATTTTCAATCGGTTATGACCAATTTAAATGGTCTTAACATCATTAAAGGGGTACTACATTCTGATTGGTCCAAAACCATCTCACGCGGATCATGGATTAAGCACCGTCGGATGCACCCGGATCCAATGGCAGCCCACACACCCCCTCGTCGAAACCCGTTTCTCTCTTCTCTCTCTCGCCCAAACACCACCCAAACCCCTTGTGCCCGCCTCTCTCCCTCTTGCACGAATCCTAGATATCTGCTCCTCCCTGCCACCGCCACCTCCATCGCCCGGTCCCGGCGACCTCAAGCGGGAATCGACAGCGCCCAGCACACCAATATGACCCCCACGTTATGGTCCTCCCTCCTGTCCGCTTCGTTCGCCGCCTCCCTCTCTCTCCCTCTCCCCGATCCAGATCTAGTCCATCCGCCACCGCCCCCTCCTCCCATTCTTTCGCCACCCGCACGCCTCCATCCCATCGACCTAACGCTCAGGCCCAGCACGCGCCGCCACCATGGACTCCACCGTGGGGACGGATCTGGGGAAAATCGTGGGCATGTTCTACCAAGCGACCATGGAGGTGGTGGCCCTCTCCGCCGGCGACGAGCCGGCACGCGGTCCTCGCCAACCTGCTCAGCGCCAACGAGGCGACGCGGCACCCCGCGGAGTCGCCCCTCGCGCAGTGCGAGCCCCGCCCTGGGTTCTGCTCCTGCCTCCTGGTAAGCCGCCCCATTCCCACATCTCCCTCCCCTCATTTGCTCTATGGCTTTTCCTCCTCCGAGGCATGCCACGGTCGATGGGTGAATGGGGGCGGTGCTATGGGTCCGAGCCCGCTGACTTGCTGATCTGGTGCTTCTGCAGGAGATCATCCCCGCGAGGGGGTCGTCCTGCTGTGAGGACCTGCGCCTGCTCGCCATGGTTTATTTTAAGAACAGCATCGACCGCTACTGGCGGACACGCCGGGATTCCTTGTGGGAGACTGTTCAGCTCTATTGGTTAATTATGATTAATTAGTGTTTTGCCAAGTATTTTGCTGACATTAGTGACAATGTGCGCTCGAATATCTTCATGGTGTGAATTTAGGCTCCCTGCCTAAGCTTCCTACTGTCAACGCTGTGGTGTTAGAATACTTGTATATATACTCTGCGCTAGAATATCATCATGTTGTTTTCTTCGAGTCGTCGTCTAGTTAGCTTCCTACTGTCAACGTTGTGGTGTTAGAAAACTTGTATATATACTTGTATATATATACTCTGTGCGCTAGAATATCATCATGTTGTTTTCTTCGAGTCGTCATCTAGTTAGCTTCCTACTGTCAATGCTGTGGTGTTAGAATCCTTGTATATATATATATACTTGTATATATACTCTGTGCACTAGAATATCATCATGCTGTTTTACTCGAGTCGTTGTCTTGTTGATAGTTCTGACATAACACTCTGGAGCAAAATAGCTGATGGTTTCCAACAGGAAGGAACAATAGATGATCCACTTGTTATTGTGGTTCATCAGTTATATTAGGAAATGCAGCCGGTCTTGCTATTCTGAGGTTCCTGCTTTAAGTTCCTTGTGACCCAGGTTTCCTTGTAAATACATTCACGAAAAGTTGCACCCATTACTGTAACCGGGTTCATGGATTTCACTTTTGAACAGGGCTAGCCGGCCAAGTTGGCTAGCAGTGAACTGATAACTAACCTAGTTTGGTTCTGATTCTTTAGACACTCATGTGATTTATCTAACTACTGAATCTCTTTGAACATTGCACTGTAATGCGCTTAAGGAGTTGCATCAAAGGCGTCGTTGGTGCCCAGTGTCCTTGTCAAGCTCCTTCGGCATATGAACACGGATGTCAAAGTTGCAAGACTGCATAGGTCGTCCATTCTTCAGGTTGTTGATACGTCTCCAACGTATCTATAATTTTTGATTGCTCCATGCTATATTATCTACTGTTTTGGACAATATTGGGCTTTATTTTCCACTTTTATATTTTTTTTGGGACTAACCTATTAACCGGAGGCCCGGCCCAGATTTGTTGTTTTATGCCTATTTTAGTGTTTCGAAGAAAAGGAATATCAAACGGAGTCAAAACGAAACGAAATCAACTAGAGAAGTTACTTTTGGAAAGAAACATACTGGATAGACTTGGACCCTACGTTAGAAGATGAAGGAGGAGCTCACGAGGGTAGGGGGCGCCCCCCCCCCTTCGGTCCACCGACGTACTCCTTTCACCCATATAAACGCACGTATCCTAAAATTTCCAGAAAGGAGATTAGGTCGGGAGTTCCGCCGCCAGAAGCCTCTGTAGCCACCGAAAACCAATCTAGACCCGTTCTGGCACCCTGTCGGAGGGGGAATCCTTCTCCGGTGGCCATCTTCATCATCCCAGTGCTCTCCATGACGAGGAGTAGTTCTCCCTCGGGGTTGAGGGTATGTACCAGTAGCTATGTGTTTGATCTCTCTCTCTCGTGTTCTTGAGATGATGCGATCTTGATGTATCACTAGCCTTGCTATTATATTTGGATCCTATGATGTTTCTTCCCCCCTCTACTCTCTTGTAATGTATTGAGTTTCCCCTTTGAAGTTATCTTATCGGATTGAGTCTTTAATGATTTGAGAACACTTGATGTATGTCTTGCCGTGCATATCTATGGTGACAATGGGATATCACGTGATTCACTTGATGTATGTTTTGGTGATCAACTTGTGGGTTCCGCCCATGAACCTATGCATAGGGGTTGGCACACGTTTTCATCGTGATTCTCCAGTAGAAACTTTGGGGCACTCTTTGAGGTCCTTTGTGTTGGTTGAATAGATGAATCTGAGATTGTGTGACGCATATCGTATAATCATACCCACGGATACTTGAGGTGACATTGGAGTATCTAGGTGACATTAGGGTTTTGGTTGATTTGTGTCTTAAGGTGTTATTCTAGTATGAACTCTAGGGCTGTTTGTGACACTTATAGGAATATCCCAACGGATTGATTAGAAAGAATAACTTTGAGGTGGTTTCGTACCCTACCATAATCTCTTCGTTCGTTCTCCTCTATTAGTGACTTTGGAGTGACTCTATGTTGCATGTTGAGGGATAGTTATGTGATCCAATTATGTTAGTATTGTTGAGGGAACCTACACTAGTGAAAGTATGAACCCTAGGCCTTATTTCCATGCATTGCAATACCGTTTACGCTCACTTTTACCATTAGTTACCTTGCTGTTTTTATAATTTCAGATTACAAATACTATTATCCACTATCCATATACCACTTGTATCACCATCTCTTCGCCAAACTAGTGCACCTATACAATTTACCATTGTATTGGGTGTGTTGGGGGCACAAGAGACTCTTTGTTATTTGGTTGCAGGGTTTCTTGAGAGAGATCATCTTCATCCTACGCCTCCTACGGATTGATAAACCTTAGGTCATCCACTTGAAGGAAATTTTCTACTGTCCTACAAACCTCTGCACTTGGAGGCCCAACAACGTCTACAAGAAGAAGGTTGTGTAGTAGACATCAAGCTCTTTTCTGGCACCGTTGCCGGGGAGGTTAGCGCTTGAAGGTATATCTTTAGATCTTGCAATCGAGTCTTTTAGTTTCTTGTTTTATCACTAGTTTAGTTTATAAAAGAAAACTATAAAAAGATGGAATTGAGTTTGTCTCATACGCTTCACCTTTTTAATATCTTTCGTGAGTATGATGGAAAGGATAATTGTGCTTAAGTGCTAGAAGAAGAAATCTATAAAATGTTTGGCACTAAATATTTGAATGATGAGAATGATTGTAATGTTGTTAGTATGAATTCCTTAAATATCCATGATGCTAATGATATTCAAAGCCACAAGCTTGGGGAATCTATGTTTGATGAAGATGATATTTTTTGTCCCCCAAGTTTTGATGAGCAAATTTACTATGATGAAAGCATGCCTCCTATCTATGATGATTATTGTGATGACACGTATGCCTTAAAGAATAATGATAACCATGAAACTTGTCATCTTGTTCTTAATTTTCAATCACATGATAGTTATTTTGTTGAGTTTGCTCCCACTATTATTCATGAGAAGAATTTTGCTTATGTGGAGAGTAGTAAATTTTGCATGCTTGTAGATCATGAAAAGAATGCTTTATGTGCTGGTTATATTTTTGAATTCATTCATGATGCTACTGAAAATTATTATGAGGGAGGAACTTATGCTTGTAGGAATTGCAATAATATCAAGTTTCCTCTCTATGTGCTTAAAGTTTTGAAGTTATGCTTGTTTTACCTTCCTATGCAAGTTGATTCTTGTTCCCACAAGTTGTTTGCTCACAAAATCCCTATGCATAGGAAGTATGTTGGACTTAAATGTGCTAGTCATATTCTTCATGATGCTCTCTTTAAGTTACAATTCTTATCTTTTATGTGAGCATCATTGAAATCATCATGCCTAGCTAGGGGCGTTAAACGATAGCGCTTGTCGGGAGGCAACCCAATTTTATTTTAGTTCCTTGCTTTTTGTTCATGTTTAGTAATAAATAATTCATATAGCCTCTGTTTAGATGTGGTTTTATGATTCTAATTAGTGTTTGTGCCAAGTAGAACCTTTGGGAAGACTTGGGGAAAGTCTTGTTGATCATGCTGTAAAAAACAGAAACTTTAGCGCTCACGAGAATTGCTGCCATTTTTATTTGGAGAGTGCTATTTAGTTAATTATTTTTGAAGATGATTAATAGATATATTCCTAAGGCCCAGAAATTTATTTGAGAATTTTAGGAGTTCCAGAAGTATACGTTTGATCCAGATTACTACAGACTGTTCTGTTTTTGACAGATTCTGTTTTTCATGTGTTATTTGCTTATTTTGATGAATCTATGGCTAGTAAAATAGTTTATAAACCATAGAGAAGTTGGAATAAAGTAGGTTTAAAACCAATATAAATAAAGAATGAGTTCATTACAGTACCTTGAAGTGGTGATTTATTTTCTTATACTAACGGAGTTTACGAGTTTTCTGTTAAGTTTTGTGTTGTGAAGTTTTCAAGTTTTGGGTAAGGATTCGATGGACTGTGGAATAAGGAGTGGCAAGAGCCTAATCTTGGGGATGCCCAAGTCACCCAAAGGTAATATTCAAGGATAGCCAAGAGCCTAAGCTTGGGGATGCCCCGGAAGGCATCCCCTCTTTCGTCTTCGTTCATCGGTAACTTTACTTGGAGCTATATTTTTATTCACCACATGATATGTGTTTTGCTTGGAGCGTAAATTTATTTTGTTAGGATTTGCTTTCTGTTATTTATAATAATGTTTTGCATCTTTTATTTCAATAAAAGTGGCATTGATAGCCTTTACTATGCCTATGTTACAAGTATACATGTTGCTGTTTGAAAACAGAAAGTTTACCGCTGTTGCAATAATTCCCTAGAAAATTAAGAATGTGATAAAATGTTGAAACCTTTTGAATATTAATCTCTGATACATTTACTACAGTGAGAATTTTATTTCATAATTTTTGGAGCTAGGGAAGTATGGATGTTGCAGCATTCTTTACAGACTATCCTGTTTAGGCAGATTGCTGTTATGTTTGCATATGTTTGCTTCTTTAATGATTCTATTTGAGGATAGGACTATTAAATATGCAGAGGCATTTAGTATGAAATGTTGAATAATAATTTTAGTGATTTGCTACAGTAGAGTATGATAAGGTTTTTGCAATGGTTTATACTAACTTATCTCACAAGTCCTTGTTGAGTTTTGTGTGGATGAAGCTTTTGAGATTTAGGGAGACCGTGATATGAGAGGAATTAAGGAGACACAAAATCTCAAGCTTGGAGATGCCCAAGGCACCCCAAGATAATATTTCAATAAGTCTCAAGCGTCTAAGCTTGGGGATGCCCCGGTTGGCATCCCACCTTTCTTCTTCAACAACTATCGGTTAGTTTCGGTTGATCCTAAGTGTTTGCTTCTTCACATGATGTGTGCTATTCTTAGAATGTCATTTTATTTTGCTTTGCTTGCTGTTTGAATAAAATACCAAGATCTTAAATTATGAAATGTTAGAGAGTCTTCACATAGTTGCATAATTATTCAACTACTCATTGATCTTCACTTATATCTTTCGGAGTAGTTTGTCATTTGCTCTAGTGCTTCACTTATATATTTTTAGAGCACAGTGGTAGTTTTATTTTGAAGAAATAAATGAACTCTCATGATTCACTTATATTATTTTGAGAGTATTAAATAGCATGGTAATTTTCTTAAAATCCTAATATGCTAGGTATTCAAGAATAATAAAACTTTCTTATGAGTGTGTTGAATACTATGAGAAGTTTGATGCTTGATAATTGTTTTGAGATATGAGGATGGTGATATTAGAGTCATGCTAGTTGAGTGGTTATGAATTTGAGAAATACTTGTGTTGAAGTTTGTGATTCCCGTAGCATGCACGTATGGTGAACCGTTATGTGATGAAGTCGGAGCATGATTTATTTATTGATTGTCTTCCTTATGAGTGGCGGTCGGGGACGAGCAATGGTCTTTTCCTACCAGTCTATCCCCCTAGGAGCATGCGCGTAGTACTTTGTTTCGATAACTAATAGATTTTTGCAATAAGTATGTGAGTTCTTTATGACTAATGTTGAGTCCATGGATTATACGCACTCTCACGCTTCCACCGTTGCTAGCCTCTCTAGTACCGTGCAACTTTCGCCGGTACCATACACCCACCATATACCTTCCTCAAAACAGCCACCATACCTACCTATTATGGCATTTCCATAGCCATTCCGAGATATATTGCCATGCAACTTTCCACCATCTAGTTCATCATGACACATTCATCATTGTCATATTGCTTAGCATGATCATGTAGTTGACATAGTATTTGTGGAAAAGCCACCGTTCATAATTTTTTCATCCTTGTCACTCTTGATTCATTGCATATCCCGGTACACCGCCAGAGGCATCCATATAGAGTCATACTTTGTTTTAGAATCGAGTTGTAATCATTGAGTTGTAAATAAAATAGAAGTGTGATGATCATCATTCAATAAAGCATTGTCCCAAAAAAAGAGAAAGGCCATAAAAAATAAAGGCCAAATAAAAAAAAGGGGGGAATGCTACTATCCTTTTACCACACTTGTGCTTCAAAGTAGCACCATGATCTTCATGATAGAGAGTCTCCTTTGTTGTCACTTTCATATACTAGTGGGAATCTTTCATTATAGAATTTGGCTTGTATATTCCAATGATGGGCTTCCTCAAAATGCCCTAGGTCTTCGTGAGCAAGCGAGTTGGATGCACACCCACTAGTTTCTTTTGTTGAGCTTTCATATACTTATAGCTCTAGTGCATCCGTTGCATGGCAATCCCTACTCACTCACATTGATATCTATTGATGGGCATCTCCATAGCCCGTTGATACGCGTAGTTGATGTGAGACTATATTCTCCTTTTTGTCTTCTCCACAATCACCATTCTATTCCACCTATAGTGCTATGTCCATGGCTCATGCTCATGTATTGCGTGAAGATTGAAAAAGTTTGAGAACATCAAAAGTATGAAACAATTGCTTGGCTTGTCATCGGGGTTGTGCATGATTTAAATATTTTGTGTGGTGAAGATAGAGCATAGCCAGACTATATGATTTTGTAGGGATAGCTTTCTTTGGCCATGTTATTTTGAGAAGACATGATTGCTTAGTTAGTATGCTTGAAGTATTATCATTTTTATGTCAATATGAACTTTTGTCTTGAATCTTATGGATCTGAATATTCATACCACAATTAAGAAGAATAACATTGAAATTATGCCAACTAGCATTCCAGATCAAAAAATATCTTTTTTATCATTTACCTACTCGAGGACGAGCAGGAATTAAGCTTGGGGATGCTTGATACGTCTCCAACATATCTATAATTTTTGATTGCTCCATGCTATATTATCTACTGTTTTGGGCAATATTGGGCTTTATTTTCCACTTTTATATTATTTTTGGGACTAACCAATTAACCGGAGGCCCAGCCCAGATTTGTTGTTTTATGCCTATTTCAGTGTTTCGAAGAAAAGGAATATCAAACGGAGTCGAAACGGAACGAAATCAACTGGAGAAGTTATTTTGGAAAGAAACCTACCGGATAGACTTGGACCCTATGTCAGAAGATGAAGGAGGAGCTCACGAGGGTAGGGGGCGCGCCCCCCTGAATCGTGCCCCCCCCTTCGGTCCACCGATGTACTCCTTTCACCCATATAAACCCACGTATCCTAAAACTTCCAGAACGGAGATTAGATCGAGAGTTCCGCCGCCAGAAGCCTCCGTAGCCACCGAAAACCAATCTAGACCCGTTCCGGCACCCTGCCGGAGGGGGAATCCTTCTCCGGTGGCCATCTTCATCATCCCGGTGCTCTCCATGACGAGGAGGGAGTAGTTCTCCCTCGGGGGTGAGGGTATGTACCAGTAGCTATGTGTTTGATCTCTCTCTCTCTCTCTCGTGTTCTTGAGATGATACGATCTTGATGTATCGCGAGCTTTGCTATTATATTTGGATCCTATGATGTTTCTTCCCCCCTCTACTCTCTTGTAATGGATTGAGTTTCCCCTTTGAAATTATCTTATCGGATTGAGTCTTTAAAGATTTGAGAACACTTGATGTATGTCTTGCCGTGCGTATCTGTGGTGACAATGGGATATCACGTGATTCACTTGATGCATGTTTTGGTGATCAAGTTGTGGGTTCCCCCCATGAACCTATGCATAGGGGTTGGCACACATTTTCGTCGTGATTCTCCGATAGAAACTTTGGGGCACTCTTTGAGGTCCTTTGTGTTGGTTGAATAGATGAATCTGAGATTGTGTGACGCATATCGTATAATCATACCCACGGATACTTGAGGTGACATTGGAGTATCTAGGTGACATTAGGGTTTTGGTTGATTTGTGTCTTAAGGTGTTATTCTAGTACGAACTCTAGGGTTGTTTGTGACACTTATAGGAATAGCCCAACGGATTGATTGGAAAGAATAACTTTGAGGTGGTTTCGTACCCTACCATAATCTCTTCGTTCATTCTCCGCTATTAGTGACTTTGGAGTGACTCTTTGTTGCATGTTGAGGGATAGTTATGTGACCCAATTATGTTAGTATTGTTGAGGGAACTTACACTAGCGAAAGTATGAACCCTAGGCCTTATTTCCATGCATTGCAATACCGTTTACGCTCACTTTTACCATTAGTTACCTTGCTGTTTTTATAATTTCAGATTACAAATACTATTATCTACTATCCATATACCACTTGTATCACCATCTCTTCTCCGAACTAGTGCACCTATACAATTTACCATTGTATTCGGTGTGTTGGGGACACAAGGTACTCTTTGTTATTTGGTTGCAGGGTTGCTTGAGAGAGACCATCTTCATCCTACACCTCCTACGGATTGATATACCTTAGGTCATCCACTTGAGGGAAATTTGCTACTGTCCTACAAACCTCTGCACTTGGAGGCCCAACAACATCTACAAGAAGAAGGTTGTGTAGTAGACATCAGTTGTCCTTCGCCTAATCAAATGCCCTTTGTTTTGCCGCTCTGCTCCTTCTCACCATCACCACCAGTCCACCACCACCATGGAAAATCCTCTGTTTTAATGATGGCATTCCATTTCTGAATCCACTAAACCTGCTGCTGCACTTCTCCTCTGAACCTCTTTATTGCTGCTCGCTGCTACTCCTCTCTCCATTCCCACACTTGCTTCTTCTTCTCCTAACCTCGCTGCTGATCTTCTTTGAAGTCTGAACCCCCTGCTGCTGTTGCTGCTCTCTCTCCCTATCTATTTCTCTCTCTCTCTCTCTCATATTCAATAGAACTAGTATTGTATAACGATATGATATGTTCAGTTGTAGACTTGTGCTGTGTGGTTTTAAATTGCTGATCCGTGAACTGAATCATGGCATATGACTCTCTGTTCTTATGTGTGGTAATTAGTTACACCTGTCACTTGTGTTCTGCAATTGTTGAATAAAGGACTTCAATTTGTAGTGCTTGTGTTAGCTTTGTTCCTCTGGTCAAAATGTTTTCAATTTGTAGTACTTGTGTTAGCCGAGCATCATTGCTGATCTTCTAGTCCCCGAGGAGAACCGACATCCACTGTTTGTGGGCGATTCACTTCGCTATATTTACATCCGATCACCTAGTTGCATTTATTTATTGTTGTTGCTATGCCATCATGATGACACATTCGTTCATGTTGCATTGCTATTGATTTTGTCTCTCTCCTGACGGTATTTGGGCATTGTTATGCAGGAGCCATGAGTTTGACTTCGGCAAAGGGGATCGCCCTCACCGTCCTTGTTTTGGCCTCCTCGCGTTTCTACTCGGCGTCGTCGCAAAAAACAAAAAGGTTTGTATGAGGGATTTGTATGAACAAGTCCAGTTTTCTTATTCACAACATCTAGCTTGTAGATTCAGTAATTACCTTTACAAGGTCATCACGGAACTTATCGGGTCACTTCTGGATGGTCTTTGTTAGAGTCTCGTTTAGAGTCTGGGTTGGCAAACATGAATAGTTTTATTTATTCTGTCTTCTATGAAAAGCACCTATCGTATGTCTCAGAGGCAAACTTGTAAATCATGCTTTCGATAACATCATGCTCTGACACCTTGCTCTTTCTGAGCTTTTCCTGAGATGTGTACTTATGTCTCATGCATAATAAGTGGTTTTCATGTTTGGCTTTCTCTTAACTTTGTTTGTATGATTGAGGGCAAATTTACTTGGTTCTTTTCTCTGAACTGTGCTTGGAACATTCGTTTTTATGATCTAAAATTGCCTTCCTGTGATGATGCAGGTGCCCAGTTTGTGCTCACTACCGAAGGACCTCCATGTTGAAGAAGATTGAAGACACTTGTAGAGCTTGTATATTCTCTAGTTATTACACACAGAGCTTGTAAAACCGTGATTGAAAATGTATTATGTGTTAGAGTAGCAGCTCCATACTGATTTTGGCTGCTGTTATTCGAAGTACTACTTGTATTTTTTGTCTGGTCAATTTAAATACTAGCTATTTATTTACTATGAAATTGAAATCTGAAGAATATGACATTGACAATTGGGACCCACTTACTAAAACTTGACAACTGGGACCAATTACCAGAACTTACAATTAGGACCCATCTGACTAGTTGACCCATCGTAAAAAAAGAAAAGAAAAAAGTAATAAAAAATCTGGAATTCTTGAGCCAAAAAGGCCATGGCCCAGAAAATAAAAAGGCTGCATTGCTGGGCTAGGCCCATGTAGATAGCGAAAATTGACAAGAAAAATAATATATAAATGGGTTGAATTAATGGGCTCGACCCATATAAACACCTAATCGGACCGAGCTGATTCTTATCCACGTCAGCTTGCCACGCTGGATCCTACGTGGCTTGGGGAGGCTGCTAGTGACCAAAATTTTGGTCGAAGAACCAACGAACTTTTACATATCACAGAGAAGGTCGTTAATTTCAGTTTACAACCGCCAGCTTTTGACCTTCTGTTTTTGGTCAGAAAAAGGTCGCAAATGAAAATAATGACCTTTCAGTGACCAATAGTGATGGTCGCAAGTTGACATATTTCTTGTAGTGGATATTTTAGAAAATATTACTACCATATTCAGATCACAAAGCATTGAGATAGACATTAAGTTGAAACCAAGGGATTCAACAAGCATCACTTTATCCATGTGCTGATCCTTTGAGATTGCAACTCTACTTAGACCCAATACCTTGCTTTTACCAGTGTCAGCAAATGTGATGTGACTCTTGTCAGGTGGACGTAAGGTTGAGTCCATGAGAAGACTTCGGTCACCAGTCATGTGGTTAGTGCATCCATTGTCCATAATCCATTCAGAAGCCTTTGGTATCATACCCTATAGTGCAGTTAGGGGGGATAGGCTTCACTAAGGGAAATGTGAAGCATATACATTTGACGAACGAGTAGATTATCAAAGTTCAGATCCTGGTTAGGGTAGATAGGATGGATGTCAAGAAAACCAGGAACAAAATACATAGTAAGACCATTTGGGAATTCTATCTTGCGCCCAACAAGATGTTTTAGGTCCCCAACAATAGCATTTGATGCCTTTGATTTCCGGCTGGAGACCCTTCCCTGCAAAAGAAAGTTAAGTTTTCTTAACCACCCACATTTTCAGGGGTGGCTTCGAAGCAATGAGTCTAAGTGCAGCATCTGAGAACTTTGGCTTTGGAGCCCTAGCAAATAGTCTTGCAGGAGGTGAATAATACTCATAAGAATAAGCAGAGTAGTTCTTGGTCTTATGAACATGGCAGTTTGATGAAACACGCTCATATTCATAGGCCTGAGTATGGTTTCCTTGCAAAATATTTGTGTTAGGGTGACTCTGGTGAGTCCTCTGTCTGTATGAAGCCTTTGGACCATACGAAGCCTTTGGTCTGGGTTTTGTCTTCTTCCCAGGTGGTGTCATCATGACATTCACCTGAAGATTTTCAAGACAACACTTGGGCACCCAGATCTTCTTCAAAGGTGGTCCATTCCTGCAGTTAGTACCGACATACCTGGCAAACACTTCGCCATTCTGATTCTTAAACAGTTTATAGTTTGCATCAAAGGATTCATCAATGATAATTGGGTTAGCACAAGTGAAGCCAGATACAGTAGATGGATCCACTAAGGGTCCCTTTGCAACAACCCATGTGGTTTTGGGGTACTGCTCAGGCTTATAGTAAGAACCATCAACATTCATTTTCCTCTCTAACCCAACACCCTCTTTCCTAGGGTTTCAGTTCAGAATCTGTTTCTTGAGGACATCACATAATGTTTGATGCCCTTTGAGACTTTTGTACATTCCTGTCTCAAGCAATGTCTTCAACCTGGCGTTCTCATCAGTAATAGTAGTGGTATCCTCAGCAGAGGGGTTAGTTACCACATCAGTAGTTGAAGACTTTTGTACATTTTAGACATGGTGGTTCAAATCCTTCCTGAGCGGAACTGATCTGTTGAGCATGAAGTGACCCATTCTCCTTTTGAAGATCCTCATGAGCCGATCTCAAGTTCTCAAGCTCTTGCTTCCTTTGAAGATAATCATAGGAGAGCTTTTCATGAGTATTTGAGAGCGTTTCATGACGACTTTCAAGTTCCTCGTACTTAACATGAAGAATTTTAATGTCTTCAATTAAGGACTGAGTTCGAGTCATTTCGGTGTCCAACGGGTCATCGCTTTTGTCTAACAGTTTTTGAATATGTTCCACGGCATTCTGTTGTTCAGTTGCAATTTTAGCAAGTGTTTTGTAGCTAGGTTTAGATTGACATTCAGAGTCATCTTCACTTGATGTTTGAAAGTAGGCGTCGCATGAGGTTACCTTGGCACCACGTGCCATGAAGCAGTAGGTAGGTGCAGAGTCATCCTCATCATTAGCATCAGCGTTGGTGACTAGGCCATCGTCTTCAGTGTTGAAGATGGACTTGGTGACGTATGTTGAAGCTAGAGCCAGGCTTGCCACGCCTGAATCAAATTCCTCTTCAGACTCCACCTGCACCTCCTCAGATGCAGACTCCTCCTCTGAATCCATCTCCTTGCCAACAAACGCATGAGCCTTGCTGGATGAGCTCTTCTTATGTGATGAAGACTTCGACGAAGACTTGGAAGAAGACATTGACGATTTCTTCTTCTTCTAGTCATCAGAATCATATTCCTTGCTCTTCTTCTTCTTCTTCTTCTTCTTGTTCTCATTGTCCCATTGCGGACATTCAGAGATGTAGTGACCAGGTTTCTTGCACTTGTGGCACGTTCTCTTCTTGTAGTCATGGGAGGAAGCTTCATCATTTCTTGAGCTGGATCTCGAAGACTGTCTGAAGCCTTTCTTCTCGGTGAACCTCTGGAAATTCTTCGCTAACTTGGCAAGTTCCTTTCCAATGTCTTTAGGATCCTCAGAACTACAGTCAGAGTCTTCTTCATACAAGGAAACAACCTTTGCCTTCAAAGCACGAGTTCGTCCATAGTTGGGACCATATATATCTCTTTTCTCAGATAACTGGAACTCATGTGTGTTGAGTCTCTCAAGTATGTCAGACGGATCGAGAGTCTTGAAGTCGGGGCGTTCTTGAATCATCCGTGCCAGGGTGTCAAATGAGCTATCGAGTGATGTCAAGAGTGTCTTGACAATTTCATGCTTGGTGATCTTAGTGGCGCCGAGTGCATGAAGCTCATCTGTGATGTTAGTGAGGCGATCAAACATCAGCTGAACATTCTCATTGTCACTTCTCTTGAAGTGGTTGAAGAGGTTACGAAGATACTGATCCTTGAGTCTCTCTGGGTTGTGATGCCTTCGTTGACCATGGAGAGCCAGTCCCAGACTAGCTTCGTAGTTTCTAGAGCACTCACATGACCATACTGTCCTTTGGTCAGATGACCACAGATGATGTTCATGCAGTAGAATCTAGTTGAATGAACTTCTTGACATCAGCAGGGGTGACACCTTCACCGGCCTTGGGAACGCTGTTCTTGATGACATAAAAGAGATCGACATCAATGGCTTCAAGATGCATGCGCATCTTATTCTTCCAGTAGGGTTAATCAGTGCCATCGAAGACAGGGCACACAGCGAAGACTTTGATTATCCCTGCAGTCGACATAGCTAAAAATCCAGGTGGTTAAACTGAATCACACAGAACAAGGGAGCACCTTGCTCTGGTACCAATTGAAAGTGCTAGTTATCGACTAGAGGGGGGTGAATAGGCGATTTGTATGAAAGTCTTCTCAACACGGGGGCTCTGAAGACAAACAGTAGAAATGAACCTATTGATATGCAGTGGAAGGTAGACTACACTAGACAAGCCATAGTCAAGTAAGCAATGAAGTGAAAGCACGAAGACTATCAGCAGCTAGGTAGTATGGATCAGGATGGAAGATAGTGTGAAACCAACCAACTACAGTCTTCACACAATGAAGTCAATCAGATCATGCAAGCAGGAAATCACTTCATGAAGACAAACAGTAAGTAAAGGGAGGTAGAAGATAGAACCAGTTGCTTGGTGAGGACAAGGATTTGTTGGACCAGTTCCAGTTGCTGTGACAACTGTATGTCTGGTTAGGGAGGCTAAGCTTCAACTCAGAAGACCGCGTCTTCACGTTATTCCCCTTGAGCTAAGGACACACAGTCCTCGCCCAATCACTCTGGTAAGTCTTCAAGGGAGACTTCCAAACCTTCACAGACTTCATTCACCGGCAATCCACAATGACTCTTGGATGCTCAGAACGAGATGCCTAACCGGCTAGAGGATTCACAGTCCTCAAGTGTAACAAGTCTTCAGGTCACACAGACAGAAAGAATTTAGTGATGCCTAACACTCTTTGGCTCTGGGTGTTAAGGGCTTTGTCCTCGCAAGGATTTCTCTCTCAAATGCTTCGGAGGTGGGTTGCTCTCAAACGACAAAAGCCGTGCACTAACTCTGAGAAGCCACCAATTTATGGTGTAGGGGGTGGGCTATTTATAGCCAGGAGGCAACCCAACCTGATTTGTCCGAAATGACCCTGGGTCACTAAGGAACTGACACGTGTCTAACGGTCAGATTTCAAACACACACGACAAATTGACTTGGGCTACAAGTAAAGCTGACTCATCCAGCTCTGGATAAGATTTGCTCTCATTGTCCTCACTTGAAGACATAAGATTTGGTTGAGCATCACTTAAGTCACTCTGGCTTTGTTCACTTGGACCCCACTTAACAGTGCGGTGGTTCCTATGAATCAACAAAGAATAAAAGGAAACTACGAAACAACTATGTCTTCGTACTCCATAGTCTTCATACGATGTCTTCTCATGTCATAGTCTTCGTTGTGAATATCTTCACAGACCACCATTGTCTTCAATGTCTTCACACATTTTTGGGGGTCATCTCTGGTAGGTAAACCGAATCAATGAGGGACTACTACCTGTGTTATCCTGCAATTCTCACAAACACATTAGTCCCTCAACCAAGTTTGTTGTCAATACTCGAAAACCAACTAGGGGTAGCACCAGATGCACTTACAGCTGGGCTACCCTGTCTTGAATAAGCTTATCACTTCTTTAGGGATGTTGGTCTTCTACCTTTTTGACTGACAAAGAACATTGGAATGAAGATCTTCTCCTGTAGTACTATGCTACCCTCCATATTCGCGGCTACAACAGGGATCCGAAGACTTGGGTCCTTGAGTGGATGTCAGGTGATGTATATCACGAAGCCAAAGCTCAAGACATTATCGAGCTTACTTCCCTGCCCACTCTAGGTGAGTTCTATGAACCTGGTTGTCAGCGTCATAGAGATGAACTGCAGAGTATCTTTCAAAGGCTCGAACCAAACATGAGTCAGATGCTCAGTATGATGAAGCCATTGCCTCAATATGCTGAATACCCAAAGGAGTTCTTTGTGAAAGACCTCGAGTACTTGCCACACACAGTATACCATATTCTAGGGTGTACTCTATGGTCGATCAAGGGACATTCTTCTGAAGCTAAACTTGAAGGAGCCAAGAAAACTTTGGTATTTTATATAATCAATGGCATCAGATTCAATACTCAGGATTTCTTCATCAGATAACTAGCTGCTTCTGGGATTGATCTGTTTGGCCTGAAGTTCTATGCTCCATGGGTGATGCGCCTGATCAAGCTTCATTCCACCATTGACTATCAGCCCTCAGCGTGCAACCACATTGTTTTTCTGCTTGAGGTTGATCTGTCTATTGAAGCCATCTACCCCGAGCCTGCCAAGAAGCCCTTACATCTTCAGAATGCTGAATATCAAAGCTTCTCGCAACCAATCGAAGGAATCCTTGTTCCAATGCTACAACCCCCGCTTATCCTCTGGCTGGAAACATGAGAGTGCCACACCATGCTAACATTGAAGCCACTGCAAGTACGATTGCCCAAAGGCCTCGAAAGCATTCTCGTGTACTCAATGATCGAGAGCTTCTTGTGGCATTGCATCAGAAGAAGGATAAGCATCATGACTGGCTAAAGCGTCATATGAAGAGTCTCTTGGTGGATGTCAATCGCATTCGCAACTTGGTCACCAAGAACTCGTTTGTTGCACATGAAGCCTGTCGGTGGTCTGCTACCTCTTGAGCACTGCGTTGGTTTTCCCTTGAAGAGGAAAGGGTGATGCAGCAAAGTAGCGTAAGTATTTCCCTCGGTTTTTGAGAACCAAGGTATGAATCCAGTAGGAGGTCGTGCACAAGTCCCTCGCACCTACACAAACAAATAAATCCTCGCAACCAACGCGATAAGGGGTTGTCAATCCCTACACGGTCACTTATGAGAGTGAGATCTGATAGATATGATAAGATAATATTTTTGGTATTTTTATGATAAAGATGCAAAGTAAAATAAATGGTAAAGGAAATAACTAAGTATTGGAATATTAAAATGATGGAAGATAGACCTGGGGCCATAGGTTTCACTAGTAGCTTATCTCAAGAGCACGAGTAGACCGACTCCTGCCTGCATCTACTACTATTACTCCACACATCGACCGCTATCCAGCATGCATCTAGAGTATAAAGTTCAAGAGAACAGAGTAACGCTTTAAGCAAGATGACATGATATAGAGGGATAAACTCATGCAATATGATATAAACCCCATCTTGTTATCCTCGATGGCAACAATACAATGCGTGCCTTGCTGCCCCTACTGTCACTGGGAAAGGACACCGCAAGATTGAAACCAAAGCTAAGCACTTCTCCCGTTGCAAGAAAGATCAATCTAGTAGGCCAAACCAAACTGATAATTTGAAGAGACTTGCAAAGATAACCAATCATACATAAAAGAATTCAGAGAAGATTCAAATATTGTTCATAGATAAACTTGATCATAAACCCACAATTCATCGGTCTCAACAAACACACCGCAAAAGAAGATTACATCGAATAGATCTCCACAAGAGAGGGGGAGAACTTTGTATTGATATCCAAAAAGAGAGAAGAAGCCATCTAGATAATAACTATGGACCCGTAGGTCTGAAGTAAATTACTCACACTTCATCGGAGGGGCTATGGTGTTGATGTAGAAGCCCTACGTGATTGATGCCCCCTCCGGCGGAGCTCCGGAAAAGGCCCCAAGATGGGATCTCGTGGATACAGAAAGTTACGGTGGTGGAATTAGGGTTTTGGCTCTGTATCTGGTAGTTTGGGGGTACGTAGGTATATATAGGAGGAATGAGTACGTCGGTGGAGCAACATGGGGCCCACGAGGGTGGAGGGCGTGCCTGGGGGGGTAGGCACACCCCCTACCTCGTGCCTTCCTCATTGATTGCTTGATGTAGGGTCAAAGTCCTCTGGATCATGTTCGTTCCGAAAATCACGTTCCCGAAGGTTTCATTCCGTTTGGATTCCGTTTGATATTCTTTTTCTGTGAAACCCTAAAATAGGCAAAAAAAACAGCAATTCTGGGTTGGGCCTCCGGTTAATAGGTTAGTCCCAAAAATAATTTAAAAGTATATAATAAAGCCCAATAATGTCCAAAACAGAATATAATATAGCATGGAACAATAAAAAATTATAGATACGTTGGAGACGTATCAAGCATCCCCAATCTTAATTCCAGCTCGTCCTTGAGTAGGTAAATGATAAAAATAGAATTTTTGATGTGGAATGCTACTTGGCATAATTTCAACGTAATTCTTCTTAATTGTGGTATGAATATTCAGATCCGAAAGATTCAAGACAAGAGTTCAATATTGACATAGAAATAATAATACTTCAAGCATACTAACTAAGAAATTATGTCTCTTCAAAATAACATGGCCAAAGAAAGTTATCCCTACAAAATCATATAGTCTGGCTATGCTCTATCTTCACCACACAAAGTATTTAAATCATGCACAACCCCGATGACAAGCCAAGCAATTGTTTCATACTTTTGGTGTTCTCAAACTTTTTCAATCTTCACGTAATACATGAGCGTGAGCCATGGACATAGCACTTTAGGTGGAATAGAATGGTGGTTGTGGAGGAGACAAAAAAGGGGAAAGATAGTCTCACATCAACTAGGCGTATCAATGGGCTATGGAGATGCCCATCAATAGATATCAATGTGAGTGAGTAGGGATTGCCATGCAACAGATGCACTAGAGCTATAAGTATATGAAAGCTCGACAAAAGGAACTAAGTGGGTGTGCATCCAACTCGCTTGCTCATGAAGACCAAGGGCATTTTGAGGAAGCCCATCATTGGAATATACAAGCCAAGTTCTATAATGAAAAATTCCCACTAGTATATGAAAGTGATAACATAGGAGACTCTCTATTATGAAGATCATGGTGCTACTTTGAAGCACAAGTGTGGTAAAAGGATAGTAGCATTGTCCCTTCTCTATTTTTCTCTCATATTTTTTATTTGGGCCTTCTCTTTTTTTATGGCCTCTTTTTTTTATTTGGGCTTCTTTGGCCTCTCTTTTTTCGTCCGGAGTCTCATCCCGACTTGTGGGGGAATCATAGTCTCCATCATCCTTTCCTCACTGGGACAATGCTCTAAAAATGATGATCATCACACTTTTATTTACTTACTACTCAACAATTACAACTCGATACTTAGAACAAAATATGACTCTACGTGAATGCCTCAGGCGGTGTACCGGGATATGCGATGAATCAAGAGTGACATGTATGAAAGAATTATGAATGGTGGCTTTGCCACAAATACAATGTCAACTACATGATCATGCAAAGCAATATGACAATGATGGAGCGTGTCATAGTAAACGGAACGGAGGAAAGTTGCATGGCAATATATCTCGGAATGGCTATGGAAATGCCATGATAGGTAGGTATGGTGGCTGTTTTGAGGAAGGTATATGGTGGGTGTATGATACCGGCGAAAGGTGCGCGGTATTAGAGAGGCTAGCAATGGTGGAAGGAAGAAAAGTGCGTATGATCCATGGACTCAACCTTAGTCATAAAGAACTCATATACTTATTGTAAAAATCTACAAGTTATCAAAGAAAAGTATTACACGCATGCTCCTAGGGGATAGATTGGTAGGAAAAGACCATCGCTCGTCCCCGACCGCCACTCATAAGGAAGACAATCAATAAATAAATCATGCTCCGACTTCATCACATAACGGTTCACCATACGTGCATGCTACGGGAATCACAAACTTTAACACAAGTATTTCTCAAATTCACAACTGATCTACTAGCATGACTCTAATATTACCATCTCCATATCTCAAAACAATTATCAAGTATCAAACTTCTCATAGTATTCAACACACTCATAAGAATTTTTATATTAATCTTGAATCCCTAACATAATTAAAGCAAATTACCATGCTGTTTTGTAGGACTCTCAAAATAATCTAAGTGAAGCATGAGAGAACAATAGTTTCTATAAAACAAATCCACCGACATGCTCTAAAAGATATAAGTGAAGCACTAGAGCAAAAACTATATAACTCAAAAGATGTATGTGAAGCACATAGAGCATTCTAACAATTTATGAAATATGTGTCTCTCTCTCAAAAGGTGTGTACAGCAAGGATGATTGTGGAAAACTAACAAATAAAGAGTCAAATAATACAAGGCGCTCCAAGCAAAACACATATCATGTGGTAAATAAAAATATAGCTCCAAGCAATGTTGGGGATATCGCTTATCGGGAACTTATGGTCGACCCATGATAAGGGGTAAATCGGCCAGTTTATTGGCATATCAGCCGATTTATCGCCATATCGGCTGATTTATTGACCGATTTATCTTATCGGTCAGACAACGGTAAGCGATAAATCGGCCGATTTATTGGAATATCGGAAGATATCTTGAATAGTGGCTCCAAGTAAAGTTACCGATGGAAGTAGATGAAAGAGGGGATGCCTTCCGAGGCATCCCCAAGCTTTGGATTTTAGGTGTCCTTAGATTATCTTGGGGTGCCATGGGCATCCCCAAGCTTAGGATCTTTCCACTCCTTGTTCCATAATCCATCAAATCTTTTACCCAAAACTTGAAAACTTCACAACACAAAACTTAAAGTAGAAAATCTCGTGAGCTCCGTTAGCGAAATAAAACAAAACACTACTTCAAGGTACTGTAATGAACTCATTTTTTATTTATATTGGTGTTAAACCTACTGTATTCCAACTTCTCTATGGTTTATAAACTATTTTACTAGCCATAGGTTCATCAAAATAAGCAAACAACACACGAAAAACAGAATCTGTCCAAAACAGAACAGTCTGTAGTAATCTGTAGCTAACGCAAGATCTGGAACCCTAAAAATTCTGAAGTAAATTTATGGACGTGAGGAATTTATATATTAATCATCTTCAAAAATAATTAACTAAATATCACTTTCCAAATAAAAATGGCAGCAATTCTCGTGAGCGCTAAAGTTTCTGCTTTTACAGCAAGATTAAAAAGACTTTCCCCAAGTCTTCACAACGGTTCTACTTGGCACAAACACTAATTAAACACAAAAAACACAACCAAAACACAGGATAGATAAATTATTTATTACTAAACAGGAGAAAAAATCAAGGAATAAAAATAAAATTAGGTTGCCTCCCAACAAGCGCTATCGTTTAACGCTCCTAGCTAGGCATAAAAGCAAGGATAGATCTAGGTATTGACATCTTTGGTAGGCAATCCATAAGTGGCTCTCACAATAGATTCAGAAAGTAATTTAATTTTCTTTCTAGGGAAGTGTTCCATGCCTTTCCTTAACGGAAATTGGAATCTAATATTCCCTTCCTTCATATCAATAATTGCACCAATCGTTCTAAGGAAAGGTCTACCAAGAATAATAGGACATGAAGGATTGCAATCTATGTCAAGAAAAATAAAATCTACGGGCACATAATTCCTGTTTGCAACAATAAGAACATCATTAATTCTTCCCATCGGTTTCTTAATAGTGGAATCCGCAAGGTGCAACTTTAAAGAGCAATCATCAAAATCACGGAAACCTAGCAAATCACACAAAGTCTTTGGAATCGTGGAAACACTAGCACCCAAATCACACAAAGCATAGCATTCATGATCTTTAATTTTAATAGTAGGTTCCCACTCATCATAAAGTTTTCTAGGGATAGAAACTTCCAACTCAAGTTTTTCTTCATAATATTGCATCAAAGCATCAATGATATGTTTAGTAAAAGCTTTATTTTGACTATAAGCATGAGGAGAATTTAGCACGGATTGCAACAAGGAAATACAATCTATCAAAGAGCAATTATCATAATTAAATTCCTTTAAATCCAAAATAGTGGGTTCATTAATATTTAAAGTTTTGACTTCTTCAATCCCACTTAAACAATTTTAGCATCAAGATCTAAAGACTCTGAATTCTTGGAACGCCGTCTAGGTAAAGGTGGATCATATTCAGTCCCATCATTATCAAGATTCATATTGCAAAACAAAGATTTAATAGGGGACACATCAATAACTTTTAGATCTTCATCTATATTATCATGGAAACTAGAAGAACACGCTTTTATAAAGAAATCTTTCTTAGCACGCATCCTAGAGGTTCTTTCTTTGCACTCATCAATGGAAATTCTCATGGCTTTGAGAGACTCATTGATATCATGCTTAGGTGGAATAGATCTAAGTTTCAAAGAATCAACATCAAGAGAAATTCTATCAATGTTCCTAGCCAACTCATCAATCTTAAGCAATTTTTCTTCAATCAAAGCATTGAAATTAATTTGCGAAGTAATAAATTCTTTAATATAAGATTCAAAATCAAAGGAATCTTATTATAATTTCCATAAGAATTGTTGTATGCATTACCATAATTATTAGAGGAATTACTAGGATATGGCCTAGGATTAAAGTTTCCTCTATACGCGTTGTTACCAAAATTATTCCTACCAACAAA
Organism: Triticum dicoccoides; assembly: GCF_002162155.2. Lineage (NCBI taxonomy): Eukaryota > Viridiplantae > Streptophyta > Magnoliopsida > Poales > Poaceae > Triticum > Triticum dicoccoides. The sequence continues at coordinate 467,323,886 of NC_041392.1, read as the reverse complement.
ATTCACATCCATAGATTCATTATTATTCTCAATCAAAGTAGACAAAGGCATATCATTAGGATCAGAAGAAACACTTTTATTAGCAAATAATTTCATAAGTTCATCCATCTTTCCACTCAAAACATTAATTTCTTCTATCACATGCACTTTCTTATTAGTAGATCTTTCAGTGTGCCATTGAGAATAATTAACCATAATATTATCTAGGAGTTTAGTAGCTTCTCCTAAAGTGATTTCCATAAAAGTGCCTCCTGCGGCCGAATCTAAAAGATTTCTAGAAGCAAAATTCAATCCGGCATAAAATTTTGGTATAATCATCCACAAATTCAAGCCATGTGTAGGGCAATTATGTATCATTAATTTCATCCTCTCCCAAGCTTGTGCAACATGTTCATGATCAAGTTGCTTAAAATTCATAATATCATTTCTAAGAGAGATGATCTTAGCGGGAGGAAAATACTTAGAGATAAAAGCATCTTTGCACTTATTCCACGAATCAATACTATTTTTAGGCAAAGACGAAAACCAAGCTTTAGCACGATCTCTAAGAAAAAAAGGAAATAGCTTCAATTTAACAATATCATTATCCACATCTTTCTTGTTTTGCATATCACATAAATCAATGAAGCTATTCAGATGGGTAGCGACATCTTCACTAGGAAGGCCGGCGAATTGATCTGTCATGACAAGATTCAACAAAGCAGCCTTGATTTCACAAGATTCAATATCGGTAAGAGGAGCAATCAGAGTGCTAAGGAAATCATTGTTGTTGGTATTGGTGAAGTCACACAATTTAGTATTATCTTCAGCCATCGTGACAAGCAAGCAATCCAACACACAAGCAAACAAGAGATGGGCAAAAAGAGGCAAAAAGAGAAAGAGAGGGAGGATGGAGAGAGAGGGCAAATAAAACGGCAAGGGTGAAGTGGGGGAGAGGAAAACGAGAGGCAAATGGCAAATAATGTAATGCGGGAGATAAGGGTTTGTGATGGGTACTTGGTATGTCTTGACTTGGAACGGCGCCACAAGTGACTCGTTGTCGGGAGTCAAATATTGACTTGTATTGCACGAACCTCCCCGGCAACTGCGTGAGAAATCCTTCTTTCTACCTCTTGAGCACTGCGTTGGTTTTCCCTTGAAGAGGAAAGGGTGATGCAGCAAAGTAGCGTAAGTATTTCCCTCAGTTTTTGAGAACCAAGGTATCAATCCAGTAGGAGGCCACGCACAAGTCCCTCACACCTACACAAACAAATAAATCCTCGCAACCAACGCGATAAGGGGTTGTCAATCCCTACACGGTCACTTACGAGAGTGAGATTTGATAGATATGATAAGATAATATTTTTGCTATTTTTATGATAAAGATGCAAAGTAAAATAAATGGTAAAGGAAATAACTAAGTATTGGAAGATTAATATGATGGAAGATAGACCCGGGGGCCATAGGTTTCACTAGTGGCTTCTCTCAAGAGCATAAGTATTTACGGTGGGTGAACAAATTACTGTTGATCAATTGAAAGAATTGAGCATAGTTATGAGAATATCTAGGTATGATCGTGTATATAGGCATCACATCCGAGATAAGTAGACCGACTCCTGCCTGCATCTACTACTATTACTCCACACATCGACTGCTATCCAGCATGCATCTAGAGTATTAAGTTAAACAGAACAGAGTAATGCTTTAAGAAAGATGACATGATGTAGAGGGATAAACTCATGCAATATGATATAAACCCCATCTTGTTATCGTCGATGGCAACAATACAATACGTGCCTTGCTGCCCCTACTGTCACTGGGAAAGGACACCACAAGACTGAACCCAAAGCTAAGCACTTCTCCCATTGCAAGAAAGATCAATCTAGTAGGCCAAACCAAACTGATAATTCGAAGAGACTTGCAAAGATAACCAAGCATACATAAAAGAATTCGGAGAAGATTGAAATATTGTTCATAGATAAACTTGATCATAAACCCACAATTCATCGGTCACAACAAACACACCGCAAAAGAAGATTACATAAAATAGATCTCCACAAGAGAGGGGGAGAACTTTGTATTGAGATCCAAAAAGAGAGAAGAAGCCATCTAGCTAATAACTATGGACCCATAGGTAGAAGCCCTCCATGATCGATGACCCCTCCGGTGGAGCTCCGGAAAAGGCCCCAAGATGGGATCTTGTGGATACAGAAAGTTATGGTGGGGGAATTAGGGTTTTGGCTCTGTATCTGGTAGTTTGGG
>NC_041392.1:467292846-467321308 GCF_002162155.2 Triticum dicoccoides | reverse complement strand
GCCCCCTACCTCGTGCCTTCCTCGTTGATTGCTTGACATAGGGTCCAAGTCCTCTTGATCATGTTCGTTCCGAAAATCACGTTCCTGAAGGTTTCATTCCGTTTGGACTTCGTTTGATATTCTTTTTCTATGAAACCCTAAAATAGGCAAAAAAATAGCAATTCTGGGCTAGGCCTCCGGTTAATAGGTTAGTCCCAAAAATAATATAAAAGTGTATAATAAAGCCCAATAATGTCCAAAACAGAATATAATATAGCATGGAACAATAAAAAATTATAGATACGTTGGAGACGTATCATGGTCCTGGAAGAGTCTCACAATGCTTTGTCCTAAAGATGATCTTCACGAAGATGGCTTCATAGAGAATTTCAAGTTTGACTCCAAGCCTCCTCAGAATCCAAATTGGCGTCGCACTCCGTCTATTGAAGAATCTTAATATTCGTCTTCAGCTGCAACTGTTGTTGCGAGAGTCGTCGATGAAGAAGACGACGCCACTTCACCGACCCTATCTGCACTGCATCATGATACTGCATCAGGCCCGTCTGCACCACCAAACTCCAACGTCGACCCTGCTCCATCATGGACTCCTTCTGGGAATGAGTAGATACTCTATGTCTCCAAACCTTTTTGGTCATTACTGACAAAAGGGGGAGAAGCATATGAGTTGATAGTCTTCAAGCGGGTCATTATGGGTGGTTGCATTATTTTTTGCTAAGTCTTTACAACTCTCGTCGGTTTTTGAGTTGTAACACTTAAACTCGATGGTCGTCTGCTACTTTTTTTGCTATCTTGTGATGCGATGATAAATTCCGCATGAAGTCATTCTGCACACATCCATTTTTCATTGTGCATGTCATTATCTTCGTTATCTGTTTATATGCACGATAAATTGTCTTTGTATGTTGAAGAGGATATCCACAAAGTAAAACCTGCCATGTGCATTTGCATTCAAAAGCAAATTACTTATATGCACATCTTCAAGGGGAGCCTTTTGCTACATACGAAGATAATATCTTATTCCTTAACTTTCACATACTTTTATCCCCGTTGAAAACTTCAACCAGTTTGTCATCAATCACCAAAAAGGGGGATATTGTAAGTGCATCTAGTGCCACCCCTTGTTGGTTTTGGAGTATTGACGACAAACTTGGTTGAGGGACTAATGTGTTTGTGAGAATTGCAGGATAACACAGGTAGTAGTCCCTTATTGATTCGGTTTACCTACCAGAGATGGCCCCTAAAATGTGAAGACATTGAACACAATGGTGGTCTGTGAAGATATTCACTTGAAGACTACGACATGAGAAGACATTCACATGAAGACTATGGAGTGCGAAGACATAGTTGTTTCGTAGTTTCCTTTTCTTCTTTGTTGAGTCATAGGAACAACCGTACTATTAAGTGGGGTCCAAGTGAACAAAGTTAGAGTGACTGATGTGATGCTCAACCAAATCCTATGTCTTCGAGCGAAGACAATGAGAGCAAATCTTATCCAGAGCTGGATGAGTCAGCTTTACTTGTAGCCCAAGTCAAGCCGCCGCATGTGTTTCAAATCTGACTGTTGGACACGTGTCAGTTCCTTAGTGACCCAGGGTCATTTCAGACAAATCAGGTCGGGTTACCTCTTGGCTATAAATAGCCCACCCCCTACACCATAAATTGGTGGCTGCTCAGAGTTAGTACATGGCTTTTGTCGTTTGAGAGCAACCCACCTCCGAAGCATTTGAGAGAGAGATCATTGTGAGGTCAAAGCCCTAAACACCCAGAGCCAAAGAGTGTTAGGCATCACTAAAGTCTTTCTGTCTGCGTGACCTGAAGACTTGTTACACTTGAGGACTGTGAATCCTCCATCTGGTTAGGCGTCGCGTTCTGAGCATCCAAGAGTCATTGTGGATCACCGGTGAACGAAGTTAGTGAAGGTTTGGAAGTCTACCTTGAAGACTTACCAGAGTGATTGGGCGAGGACCGGGTGTCCTTAACTCAAGGGGAATAAGGTGAAGACGCGGTCTTCTGAGTTAAATCTCAGCCTCCCTAACCAGACGTACAGTTGTCACAGCCACTGGAACTGGTCTACCAAATCCTTGTCTTCACCAAGCAACTGGTTCTAGCATGGTGTTTTGAGTATATACATCAATGCAAGGCCTCTAAGCGCCCCATTGTCCTCCTAAAGCTGGATTTCACGAAAGCCTTCGACACAATTAAACATGACCTAATCCTCAGAATTTTGCAATGCAAGGGTTTTGACTCCCGGTGGACTGGTTGGATCGATACTATCTTGTACATGATCTTCTTCTGTGCTTCTCAACGGTGTGCCAGGTAAACACTTTGTCTACAGAACGGGCGTGCGTCAGGGGGATCCTCTCTCCCCATTGCTCTTTGTGATTGCAGCGGATTTATTGCAACCGGTAGTCAATGAGATGTGCTCCAGGAATATTCTATCTCTGGCAATCCCAACCAACTCCAATGATTATCCGATTGTACAATATGCGGACGACACTTTAATTGTTCTGCCTGCGATCGATGAGCAACTCATTGCTTTCAAGGAAATGCTGGTAACTTTTGCTGAGTCAACTGGTTTGCGGGTTAACTTTAGTAAGTCCTCTCTCATTCCTATAAACATGTCTGATGAGGAAGGTGCTAGAGTGGCCTCTCTGCTTGGATGCGATGTTGGGATGATGCCTTTCACGTATCTAGGTTTGCCAATGGGAACTTCTAGGCCTACAATCTATGATCTGCTGCCTCTGGTTGATCGGGTCGAGCGCCGCTTATCTGCCTCCTCATGCTTACTAAACCAAGGGAGCCGACTGCAACTTCTTCAGTCGGTATTGTGCTCCATGCCAATATACTTTTTATGCACATTATCTCTCCCAAAGGGCATTTTGCAACAGTTAGAGCGAATCTTGAGACAGTGCCTGTGGAGAGGCAACACGGATAATCCACGTCAATCACTGGCTGCTTGGGATTTAGTCTGTCGCCCTAAGAGTTTTGGGGGTTTGGGTGTTCTTAACTTGGCCATCCAAAATGAGGCTTCACTACTAAAGCATCTCTTCAAGTTCTTCAATAAAGTGGACGTGCCTTGGGTATCTTTAATTTGGGACACTTATTATTCAGCATCACCACCCCAAAGCACACAAAGTTGTGGTTCATTTTGGTGGCGTGATATCATGCGCTTATATCCCAAATTATGCAAGCTTGCTATTCCACAAGTTAATGCTGGTGACACGGTGCTTTTTTGGCTTGACCGTTGGCAGCTGGGAAATCGTGTTGTTCTTTTGCAGGAATGTTTCCCGAGGCTACATTCATTTGTTGTGGATGATGCAATCACAGTCAAGGACTTTATGGAGCAGCCTGATATCTTGGATCATTTCCATTTGCCTCTATCGCAGGAGGCCTTCTCTGAATTCACAGAATTAGAGGCCCTCCTGCCTTTGATCAATCTGGATGGTGAGAGCAAGGACATTTGGAAGTGGCCTTCAAAGTCTGGAGTCTTTATGTCAAAGATATATTATGACTCTTGCTTCTCACACCTAGTGGTTGATCCTATATTCCGGTGGATTTGGAAGTGTGCGTGCACGTTAAAGCTAAAAGTTTTTGGTTGGCTACTGTTAATGGATCGCTTGAATACTAGGGATATGATGCAACGTCGACAGTGGATCATCCAGGATAACACTTGTGTGCTATGCAATCTTGCACAACATGAGGATCAGGCTCACCTCTTCTTTGCTTGCAACTTTAGCCAAAGGGTTTGGAACTATCTTGGGATTTCTTGGACAGTTCAACCAAACCAAACCACATATGAAATGCCGCAAGAAGTTAGGAAGGATTTTGGTCACCCTTTTTTCTCTGAGGTTGTCTTCACTGCTACCTGGAATATTTGGATTCAACGGAATGGGAAGATCTTCAGAAATGAACAACCCTCATTTAGAGCTTGGAGAAGAAACTTTATTCATGACATCTCTCTTCTGTCTCACAGGATTAGATGTAAATATAAAGATAGTCTTCTCTCTTGGATAGCTAACCTTTCTTAGCCTTTTCTTGTAAGTATCTTTTCTCTCTTCTATAAATTCTTAAACTTGTAACATTTTCCCTTATTGTTTTAATAAAGGACTGTGAGGATGTTTCCTTGCAGTAAATAGTCAAAAAAAACTGGTTCTATCCTTCCCTTCCCTTTGCGTACAGTTTGTCTTCTTGAAGTCATTGCCTAATTGTGTGATCTGAGTGTCTTCACTGCTTGAAGACTATTTACTATTAGGCTTCATACTATCTTCCAACATGACCCATACTACCTAGCTTCTGATAGTCTTTGTGCTTTCACTTCATTGCTTACTTGACTATGGCATGTCTAGTGTAGTCTACCTTCCGCTGCATATCAATAGGTTCATTTCTACTATTTGTCTTCAAAGCCCTCGTGTTTTGAAGACTTTGATAAAAATCGCCTATTCACCCCCTCTATTCGATAACTAGCACTTTCAGTGTCGTCATGTGTTGGATTTGGGAGCACGCGACCGGCTATGAGGGGGCGCTTAAGCCTCTAGTAGTAGTAACAGCAAAACACCACCAATCCCAGCCTAAACACAATAATGATAAGCTCAAGCAGGGGCAATACGCAGTCACATACTCCCTTAGCTCGGTGAAAAGTGTACGTTTGTCTTTAAAATTTATCCACAAAACATTGTAATTTTATCTACCCAATGCATTTTAAAGTAAAAAATTCTTCTCCCTCATCACATGGTAATCAAGACAAATAACATTCTACACAGGACCTCCGAAATTTCTACATGCACTTAGTTCATTGGGGATTGGGTAATTAAAGATGAGAGAGATGACGGCTTGCACCTTTCCAATGCATTTTTTAACTCTACTCCATAATTTATCCTCATTTTTTTATATGTACACTTTTCACCGAATGGAGAAAGTACCATACATCCATCGCTGCATCAGATCAGAGAGCTCCAAGTCCACCATAGAGTCTCTAAGTTGCAAAGTCCTTGACGGGAGAAGAAGCTTCTCCACCTCCATGTCCAACTTCCCTTTACGCTTTCCGGTAGTAGACGATTGGACACATTACTTAGAGAGGGTGAACAGATTTTTTTGCGTACTTCATCGAGCTCCAAAGCACCAATGTACCATGGTACAGCCGCGAACAACCACCATCCTATAAAGTCGTTTTTGTCCCCCGACGTCCCTAAAGCACAACCAGTGAAACCTTAGGATTAATTTGGCTCCAGAATCTGGGTAAAGGAACAACATGTGTTCCATGATTCCACCTTTTTGACGTTCTTCAACCACCTAGATGCATGCCCAAACACACATCCAAGTGATTTTTATGTTTGTTTATGCGCCATCTAAGTTTTCCATAAGTGTAACATACGCCGATCCCTTATACCCGAATCCAGCATCATATTATAGAGCGACTTAGTAGTACACTTATCTTGCACCGAATATCTATATGTAGGGCATTGAAATGTATCACTTCTGGATTTTGCCGATTAAGCTTTTTGTCTCATGCTTCGATTAAAGGCAACAGTTGCTTACAAATTAGCCAATTGTCTACCACGTTATGCTCCCTTTGGTTATCAAACTCTCTCTCTATCCCTCTCTCTTTCCATATAAGTTATTTTATTAGGTATCTTATGTATTTATTACAAGTAGAAGTAACTTTTATCGTGCATCATATTTGACTGCATAGATGGTTATATAAGTGACATCTATGCACGCCTCTTCGTCCTATAAATTTCCAAATATTTCAGAAATCCTAGGGGAGTCGACGAAACACAATTCTAGCCGCCGCAAGTCCCAAAACCACGACATCAAATCTAGACACCATCATAGAGGGGTTCATCCTCCTCATTGGTGCCTCTCCGATGATGCGTGAGTAGATCATTGTAGACTGATACGTCTCCAATGTATCTATAATTTTTGATTGCTCCATGCTATATTATCTACTGTTTTGGACTATATTGGGCTTTATTTTCCACTTTTATATTATTTTTGGGACTAACCTATTAACCGAAGGCCCAACCCAGAATTGCTGTTTTTTTGCCTATTTCGGTGTTTCGGAGAAACAGAATATCAAACGGAGTCCAAACGGAATAAAATCTTCGGGAACATGATTTTCTCACCGAACGTGATCTAGGAGACTTGGACCCTACTCCAGGGGGTCAAAGAGGAGGTCACGAGGGTGGGGGGCGCGCCCCCCTAAGGAGCGCCCCCTGCCTCGTGGGCCCCTCGGTGCTCCACCGATGTACTCCTTCCTCCTATATATACACACGTACCCCCAAACGATCAGAACAGGAGCCAAAAACCTAATTCCACCTCCGCAACTTTCTGTATCCACGAGATCCCATCTTGGGGCCTGTTCCGGAGCTCCGCCGGAAGAGGGCCGTCATCACGGAGGGCTTCTACATCATCCTAGCCCCTTTGATGAAGTGTGAGTAGTTTACCTTAGACCTTCGGGTCCATAGTTAGTAGCTAGATGGCTTCTTCTCTCTCTTTGAATCTCAATACAAAGTTCTCCCCCTCTCTTGTGGAGATCTATTAGATGTAATCTTCTTTTTGCGGTGTGTTTGTTGAGACCGATGAATTGTGAGTTTATGGTCAACTCTATCTATGAATAATATTTGAATCTTCACTGAATTCTTTTATGTATGATTGGTTATCTTTGCAAGTATCTTCAAATTATCCGTTTGGTTTGGCCAACTAGATTGGTAGTTCTTGCCATGGGAGAAGTGCTTAGCTTTGGGTTCGATCTTGCGGTGTCCTTACCCAGTGACAGAAGGGGCAGCAAGGCACGTATTGTACCGTTGCCATCAAGGATAACAAGATGGGGTTTATTTCATATTACATGAATTTATCTCTCTACATCATGTCATCTTGCTTAAGGCGTTACTCTTTTTTAACTTAAGACTCTAGATGCATGCTGCATAGCGGTCGATGAGTGGAGTAATAGTAGTAGATGCAGAATCGTTTCGATCTACTTGTCACGGATGTGATGCCTATATACATGATCATGCCTAGATATTCTCATAACTATGCTCAATTCTGTCAATTGCTCAACAGTAATTTGTTCACCCACCGTAGAATACTTATGCTCTTGAGAGAAGCCACTAGTGAAACCTATGGCCCCCGGGTCTATTCTCATCATATCAATCTCCATAACTTTAATCTTGCTTTGCTTTTATTTTGCCTTTACTTTTTACTTTGCATCTTTATACCAAAAATACCAAAAATATTATATCTATCAGATCTCACTCTCGTAAGTGACCATGAAGGGATTGACAACCCCTAATCGCGTTGGTTGCAAGTAGATATCGCTTTGTGCAAGTACGAGGGACTTGAGCATGGCCTCCTACTGGATTGATACCTTGGTTCTCAAAAACTGAGGGAAATACTTACGCTACTCTGCTGCGTCATCCCTTCCTCTTCGGGGAAAACCAACGCAAGCTCAAGACGTAGCAAGAAGGATTTCTAGCGCCGTTGCCGGGGAGTCTACGCAACAAAGTCAACATACCAAGTACCCATCACAATCCCTATCTCTCGCATTACATTATTTGCCATTTGCCTCTCGTTTTCCTCTCCCCCACTTCACCTTTGCCGTTTTATTCGCCCTCTCTCTCTATCCTCCCTCTCTATTTGCCTCTTTTGCCCGTTTGCTTTTGTTTGCTCGTGTGTTAGATTGCTTGTTTGTTGCGATGGCTCAAGATAATACTAAATTGTGTGACTTCACCAATACCAATAATAATGATTTCCTTAGCACTCCGATTGCTCCTCTTACCAATGCTGAATCTTGTGAAATTAATACTGCTTTGTTGAATCTTGTTATGAAAGATCAATTTGCCGGCCTTCCTAGTGAAGATGCCGCTAGTCATCTGAATAGCTTCGTTGATTTATGTGATATGCAAAAGAAAAAAGATGTCGATAACGATGTTGTTAAATTGAAGCTATTTCCTTTTTCGCTTAGAGATCGTGCTAAAGCTTGGTTTTCTTCTTTGCCTAAGAATAGTATTGATTCATGGAACAAGTGCAAAGATGCTTTTATCTTTAAGTATTTTCCTCCTGCTAAGATCATCTCTCTTAGAAACGATATTATGAACTTTAAACAACTTGATCATGAACATGTTGCACAAGCTTGGGAGAGAATGAAATTAATGATACGTAATTGCCCTACTCATGGTTTGAATTTGTGGATGATCATACAAAATTTTTATGCCGGATTGAATTTTGCTTCTAGAAATCTTTTAGATTCGGCCGCGGGAGGCACTTTTATGGAAATCACTTTAGGAGATGCTACTAAACTCCTAGATAATATTATGGTTAATTATTCTCAAAGGCATACTGAAAGATCTTCTAATAAAAAAGTGCATCGATAGAAGAAATCAATGTTTTGAGTGGAAAGATGGATGAACTTATGAAATTATTTGCTACTAAGAGTGTTTCTTCTGATCCTAATGATATGCCTTTGTCTACTTTGATTGAGAATAACAATGAATCTATGGATGTGAATTTTGTTGGTAGGAATAATTTTGGTAACAACACTTATAGAGGGAATTTTAATCCTAGGCCATATCCTAGTAATCCTTCTAATAATTATGGGAATTCCTAAAACAACTCTTATGGAAATCCTAATAAGATGCCCTCTGAATTTGGGAATAGTGTTAACGAGTTTATGAATTCACAAAAGAATTTTAATGCTTTGCTTGAGGAGAAATTGCTTAAAGTTGATGATTTGGCTAGAAACGTTGATAGAATTTCCCTTGAGGTTGATTCTTTAAAGCTTAGATCTATTCCTCCTAAACATGATATCAATGAGTCTCTCAAAGCCATGAGAATTTCCATTGATGAGTGGAAGGAAAGAACCGCTAGGATGCGTGCTTCCAAAGATGCCTTTATTAAAGCGTGTTCCTCCAATTCCTATGAAAATTAAGATGAAGATCTAGAAGTTATTGATGTGTCCCCTATTAAATATTTGTTTTGCAATATGAATCTTGATGAAACTGAATATGATCTTCCTTTACCTAGAGGGCGTTCTAAAAATTTGGAGTATTTAGATCTTAATGATGAAATTGATGAAAGTGGGATTGAAAGAAATAAAAATCTAGATGTTGCTAAACCCACTGTATTGGATTTCAAGGAATTTAATTATGAAAGTTGCTCTTTAATTGATTGTATTTCCTTGTTGCAACCCGTGCTAAATTCTCCACATGCTTATAGTCAAAATAAAGCCTTTACCGAACATATTGTTGATGCCTTGATGCAATCTTATGAAGAAAAACTTGAGTTGAAAGTTTCTATCCCTAGAAAAATCTATGATGAGTCGGAACCAACTATTAAAATGAAAATTAAAGATCATGAGTTTTATGCTTTGTGTGATTTGGGTGCTAGTGTCTCTACTATTCCCAAGACTTTGTGTGATTTACTAGATTTCCGTAATTTTGATGATTGCTCTCTAAACTTGCATCTTGCGGATTCCACTATTAAGAAACCTATGGGAAGGATTAATGATGTTCTTATTGTTGCAAATAGGAATTATGTGCCCATAGATTTCATTGTTCTTGATATAGGTTGCAATCCTTCTTGCCTACTATTCTTGGTAGACCTTTCCTTAGAACGGTTGGTGCGATTATTGATATGAAGGAAGGGAATATTAGATCTCAATTTCCATTAAAAAAGGGCATGGAACACTTTCCAAGAAAGAAAATAAAATTACCATATGAAACTATAATGAGAGCCACTTATGGATTGCCTACCAAAGATGGCAATACCTAGATCTATCCTCGCTTTTGTGCCTAGCTAGGGGCGTTAAACGATAGCGCTTGTTGGGAGGCAACCCAATTTTATTTTTATTCCTTGCTTTTTGCTCCTGCTTAGTAATAAATAAATTATTTAGCCTCTGTTTTGTTTGTGTTTTTTGTGTTTAATTAGTGTTTGTGCCAAGTAGAACCGTTGGGAAGACTTGGGGAAAGTCTTGTTGAACTTGCTGTAAAAAACAGAAACTTTAGCGCTCACGAGAACTGCTGTAATTTTTATTTGAAGAGTGATATTTAGTTAATTATTTTTTCAGATTATTAATAGATAAATTCCTCACGTCCAGCAATTTATTTTAGAATTTTGGGGGTTCCAGATCTTGCGCTAGCTACAGATTACTACAGACTGTTCTGTTTTTGACAGATTCTGTTTTTCGTGTGTTGTTTGCTTATTTTGATGAATCTATGGTTAGTAAAATAGTATATAATCCATATAGAAGTTGGAATACAGTAGGTTTAACAAAAATATAAATAAAGAATGAGTTCATTACAGTACCTTGAAGTGGTGTTTTGTTTTCTTTCGCTAACGGAGCTCACGAGTTTTCTATTTTGAGTTTTCTGTTGTGAAGTTTTCAAGTTTTGGGTGAATTATTTTGATGGATCATGGAACAAGGAGTGGAAAGAGCCTAAGCTTGGGGATGCCCATGGCACCCCCAAGATAATCCAAGGACACCAAAAAGTCAAAGCTTGGGGATGCCCCGGAAGGCATCCCCTCTTTCGTCCACTTCCATCGGTAATTTACTTGGAGCTATATTTTTATTCACCAACATGATATGTGTTTTGCTTGGAGCGTCTTGTATTATTTATGTCTTTGTGTCTTAGTATGCCACAATCATCCTTGCTGTACACACCTTTTGAGAGAGCCATACATGAATTAAAATTTGATAGAATACTCTATGTGCTTCACTTATATCTTTTGAGCTATGTAGTTTTGCTCTATGTGCTTCACTTATATCTTTTGAGCTAAGTAGTTTTGCTCTATGTGCTTCACTTATATCTTTTGATCTAGTTAATTTTGCTCTATGTGCTTCACTTATATCTTTTGAGCGTTATAATTTTGCTCTATGCGCTTCACTTAGATCTTTTAGAGCATGGTGGTGGATTTGTTTTAAAGAAACTATTGATCTCTCATGGTTCACTTAAATTATTTTGAGAGTCTCTTAATAGCATGGTAATTTGCTTAATAATAATATGCTTGGTATTCAAGATTTGTGAAACTTTCTTTTGAGTGTGTTGAATACTAAGAAAAGATTGAAGCATGATAATTGTTTTGAGATATGGAGGTGATAATATTAAAGTCATGCTAGTTGAGTAGTTGTGAATTTAAAGAATACTTGTGTTAAAGTTTGTGATTCCCGTAGCATGCACGTATGGTGAACCGTTATGTGATGAAGTCAGAGCATGATTTATTTATTGATTGTCTTCCTTATGAGTGGCGGTCGGGGACGAGCGATGGTCTTTTCCTACCAATCTATCCCCCTAGGAGCATGCGCGTAATACTTTGCTTTGATAACTTCTAGATTTTTGCAATAAGTATATGAGTTCTTTATGACTATTGTTGAGTCCATGGATTATACGCACTCTCACCCTTCCACCTTTGCTAGCCTCTCTAATACCGCGCACCTTTCACCGGTATCATACACCTACCATATACCTTCCTCAAAACAGCCACCATACCTACCTATTATGGCATTTCCATAGCCATTCTGAGATATATAGCCATGCAACTTTCCACCACCTAGTTCATCATGACACATTCATCATTGTCATATTGTTTAGCATGATCATGTAGTTGACATAGTATTTGTGGCAAAGCCACCATTCATAATTTCTTCATACTTGTCACTCTTGATTCATTGCATATCCCGGTACACCGCCGGAGGCATCCATATAGAGTCATACTTTGTTTTAGAATCGAGTTGTAATCATTGAGTTGTAAATAAATAAAAGTGTGATGATCATCATTCAATAGAGCATTGTCCCAGTAAAAAAAGAGAAGAAAGGCCAAAGGAAAAAAGAAGGCCCAAAAAAAGAAAATAAATAAAAGGGGCAATGCTACTATCTTTTTTTTCCACACTTGTGCTTCAAAGTAGCACCATGATATAGTGAGTCTCATATATTGTGCTTCAAAGTAGCACCATGTTCTTCATATAGAGAGTCTTATATGTTGTCACTTTCATATACTAGTGGGAATTTTACATTATAGAACTTGGCTTGTATATTCCAATGATGGGCTTCCTCAAAATTGCCCTAGGTCTTCGTGAGCAAGCAAGTTGGATGCACACCCACTAGTTTCTTTTGTTGAGCTTTCATACATTTATAGCTCTAGTGCATCCGTTGCATGGAAATCCCTACTCACTCACATTGATATCTATTGATGGGCACCTCCATAGCCTGTTGATACGCCTAGTTGATGTGAGACTATCTTCTCTTTTTGTCTTCTCCGCAACCACCATTCTATTCCACCTATAGTGCTATATCCATGGCTCACGCTCATGTATTGCGTGAAGATTGAAAAAGTTTTGAAAAAGTTAGAGTATGAAACAATTTCTTGGCTTGTCATTGGGGTTGTGCATGATCTAAATACTTTGTGTGGTGAAGATGGAGCATAGCCAGACTATATGATTTTGTAGGGATAACTTTCTTTGGCCATGTTATTTTGAGAAGATATAATTGCTTTGTTAGTATGCTTGAAGTATTATTATTTTTATGTCAATATAAACTTTTGTCTTGAATCTTTCTAATCTGAATATTCATACCATAATTAAGAAGATTTGCATTGAAATTATGCCAAGTAGCACTCCGCATCAAAAATTCTCTTTTTATCATTCACCTACTCGAGGACGAGCAGGAATTAAGCTTGGGGATGCCTGATACATCTCCAACGTATCTATAATTTTTGATTGCTCCATGCTATATTATCTACTGTTTTGGACTATATTGGGCTTTATTTTCCACTTTTATATTATTTTTGGGACTAACCTATTAACCGGAGGCCCAGCCCAGAATTGCTGTTTTTTGCCTATTTCAGTGTTTCGGAGAAACAGAATATCAAACGGAGTCCAAACAGAATAAAATCTTCGGGAACGTGATTTTCTCACCGAACGTGATCCAGGAGACTTGGACCCTACTCTAGGGGGTCAAAGAGGAGGTCACGAGGGTGGGGGCGCCCCCCTAGGGCGCGCCCCCCTGCCTCGTGGGCCCCTCGGTGCTCCACCGATGTACTCCTTCCTCCTATATATACACACGTAACACCAAATGATCAGAACAGGAGCCAAAAACCTAATTCCACCACCGCAACTTTCTGTATCCACGAGATCCCATCTTGGGGCATGTTCCGGAGCTCCACCGGAAGAGGGCCATCATCACGGAGGGCTTCTACATCATCCTAGCCCCTCCGATGAAGTGTGAGTAGTTTACCTCAGACCTTTGGGTCCATAGTTAGTAGCTAGATGGCTTCTTCTCTCTCTTTGAATCTCAATACAAAGTTCTCCCCCTCTCTTGTGGAGATCTATTCGATGTAATCTTCTTTTTGCGGTGTGTTTGTTGAGACTGATGAATTGTGGGTTTATGATCAAGTCTATCTATGAATAATATTTGAATCTTCTTTGAATTCTTTTATGTATGATTGGTTATCTTTGCAAGTATCTTCGAATTATCCGTTTGGTTTGGCCAACTAGATTGGTAGTTCTTGCCATGGGAGAAGTGCTTAGCTTTGGGTTCGATCTTGCGGTGTCCTTACCCAGTGACAGAAGGGGCAGCAAGGCACGTATTGTATCATTGCCATCGAGGATAACAAGATGGGGTTTATTTCATATTGCATGAATTTATCTCTCTACATCATGTCATCTTGCTTAAGGCGTTACTCTGTTTTTAACTTAATACTCTGGATGCATGCTGGATAGCGGTCGATGAGTGGAGTAATAGTAGTAGATGCAGAATCGTTTCGATCTACTTGTCATGGACGTGATGCCTATATACATGATCATGCCTAGATATTCTCATAACTATGCTCAATTCTGTCAATTGCTCAACAGTAATTTGTTCACCCACCGTAGAATACGTATGCTCTTGAGAGAAGCCACTAGTGAAACCTATGGCCCCCGGGTCTATTCTCATCATATCAATCTCCATCACTTTAATCTTGCTTTGCTTTTATTTTGCCTTTACTTTTTACTTTGCATCTTTATACCAAAAATACCAAAAATATTATATCTATCAGATCTCACTCTCGTAAGTGACCATGAAGGGATTAATAACCCCTAATCGCGTTGGTTGTGAGTAGCTATCGCTTTGTGCAGGTACGAGGGACTTGAGCGTGGCCTCCTACTGGATTGATACCTTGGTTCTCAAAAACTGAGGGAAATACTTATGCTACTCTGCTGCATCATCCCTTCCTCTTCGGGGAAAACCAACGCAAGCTCAAGACATAGCATAGACCTACGGGTCTGTAGGCAGTAGCTAGATGGCTTCTTCTCTCTTTTTGATTCTCAATACAATGGTCTCTTGGAGATCTATTTGATGTAACTCTTTTTGCAGTGTGTTTGTTGGGATCCGATGAACTTTGAGTTTATGATCAGATCTATTTTATCCATGAAAGTTATTTGAGTTTTGATCTCTTATATGCATGATTACTTATAGCCTCGTATTTCTTCTTTGAGTCTTTAGTTTAGTTAGGCCGACTAGATCAATTTTTCTTGCCATGGGAAGAGGTGCTTTTTGATGGGTTCGATCTTGCGGTGTTCTTTCCCAATGACAGAAGGGACAACAAGACACATATTATCGTTTCTATTAAGGATAGCAAGATGGGGTCTATTCCTACCTGAATAAAGCTTGTCTACATCATGTCATCATTCTTATTGCATTACTCCATTTCTCCATGAACTTAATACACTAGATGCATGCTGGATAGCAGTCGATTTGTGGAGTAATAGTAGTAGATGCAGGCAGGAGTCGGTCTACTAATCTTGGACGTCATGCCTATATAATGATCATCGCCTGGATATCATCATAATTATTTGAAGTTCTTTCAATTGCCCAACAGTAATTTTTTTACCTGCCGTATGCTACTTTCTCGAGAGTAGTGAAATCTACGCCCCCGGGGTCTATTCTTTATCATATTTGTTTTGAGATCTATTTTTATTTGCTTTTGTTTTCAGATCATTAATTCTAAAAACCCAAAAATACCTTGCTGCACTTTTTCTTTATTTATTTTGTTTTGTTTTAATGAGAGATCTATTTATCCAAAACCATACAAATCAATCTATCTTTTTACCCGAGAGGGATTGACAACCCTTCTTATGCGTCGGGTTGCAAGTATTTGTTCTTTGTGTGCAGGTACCATCTACATAGTGTTGCTTGGTTCTCCTACTGGTTCGATAACCTTGATTTCAACACTGAGGGAAATACCTACCGTAGTTGTGCTGCATCATCCCTTCGTCTTCCAGGAAAAACTGACGCGGACACGAGCCATCAAGAAAGGATTTTTGGTGCCGTTGCCGAGGAGACATCATCAACATCTATCAGGTTCCTAATCACAAATATCATATCCTTGCAATTTACATTATTTTCCATTTGCCTCTCGTTTTCATCTCCCCCACTTCACAAAAATTTGTCGTTTTATTCGCCCTCTTTTTCATTCGCTGTTTTCTCGTCAGATCTATTTTGTGTGTAATCTTGTTTGCATAGTCACAATGACTCAAGAAAACACCAAGTTGTTTGATTTTTCCAATACCAATAATAATGATTTTATTAGCACTCCGATTGCTCCTCCCGCCACTAGTGCGGAATCTTGTGATATTAATGCCGCTTTGTTGAATCTCGTTATGAAAGATCAATTTTCCGGTACTCCTAATGAGGATGCCGCGTCCCATCTAAACACATTCGTAGAATTATGCGATATGCAAAAGAAAAAAAATATGTGAACAATGATATTGTGAAGTTGAAATTATTTCTGTTTTCCTTGCGAGATCGTGCAAAATTTTGGTTTTCTTCTATGCCTCGCAATAATATCGATTCTTGGGATAAGTGCAAAGATGCTTTTATTACTAAGTATTTTCTGCCTGCAAAAATTATTTCCCTTAGTACATAAATCATGAATTTTAAGCAACTTGAGCATGAACACATTCCGCAATCTTGGGAAAGAATGGAATTGATGCTAAGAAATTTTTCTACTCATGGTTTAAATCTTTGGATGATCATACAATTTTTTTATGCGATTTTGTTTCTAGAAATCTTTGAGATTCTACCGTGGGTGGTAATTTTATGGGAATTACTTTGGGTGAAGTTACTAAATTGCTAGACAATATTATGGAAAATTATTCACAATGTCATACCGAAAGAGCACCTACTAGTACGGAAGTTAACTCAGTTGAAGAAATTAGTACTTTGAGTAAAAAAGTTGATGCTTTTATGAAATTGGTTGCTAATAAAAGTGCTCCTATTGATCTTAATGATGTGCCTTTGTCTACTTTGAATGTGAAAAATAGTGATCCCGTAGATGTGAATTTTGTCTCGCGGAAAAATATCACTAACAATGCTTATAGAGGTAATATTAATCCTAGGCCTTTTCCTCGAAATTCCTTGAATAATTATGGTAATTCCTATGGTAATCCTTCTTATAATAACAATAGGAACACCTCTGATATTGAGAATAATATTAAAGAATTTATCAATGCTCAAAAGGTTTTCAATAATACGATAGAAGAAAAGTTGAATAAGCTGGATGATATGTCTAGAAGCATTGATATGTAGAAAATCTCAAGATGAAAATTTTTATGCCCAAGGTTGAGGAATCAATTAAAGCTTATTCTGTTTCTATGGATGAAAGTAAGAAAACAAACGCTATGCTTAGATCTAAAAGAGAATTTTTAGAAAGAGCATTTTCTAGTGATTGCATTCATAAAAATGATGAAGAACATAAAATAATTGGTGTTTCTTCTATTGATTCCTTGTTTTATGATAAAGAGACTGAAGAAGATTTAACTTTAGCTAGAAGGCGTCCCGATAATTCGGAGGGTGAACTTGTTGAGAAAATTGATAAAAGTGGGTTTAATTTTTACTAGTGATGTGCCAACTCTTTTGGATTACAAAGACTTTAATTATGATAATTTCTCTTTGATTGATTGTATTTCTTTGTTGCAATCCATGATTAATTCACCCATGCCTATAGACAAAATAAAGCTTTTACTAAACATATCGTAGATGCCATGATGAAAGCTTTGGAAGAAAATTAGAATTAGAGATGTCAATTCTTAGAAAATTACATGATGACTGGGAACCTACCATCAAAGTCAACATTAATAATTATGAGGGTTTTGCTTTGTGTGATTTGGGTTCTAGTGTTTCCACAATTCCGAAATCTTTATGTGATGTGCTTTGTCTTACCAATATTGAAGAATGCTCTCTTAATTTGAAATTAGCGGATGCTACTATTGAAAAGCCTATGGGAAGAATTAATGATGTTCTTATTCTTGCAAATAGGAATTTTGTGCCTATAGATTTTATTATTCTTGATATTGATTGCAATCCGTCTTGTCCAATTATACTTAGTAGACTGTTTTTACGCACTATAGGTGCCGTGATTGATATGCAAGAAGGCAATATTAAATTACAATTTCCACTAAGCAAGGGTATGGAACACTTCCCTAGAACAAGAATTAAGCCACCATATGAATCAATCATGAGGGAATCCTATGGATCTAGAACCAAAAATGTCAATATTTAGATCTATGCATTATGCCGAGCTAGGGGCATAAAACTGTAGCGCTTGTTGGGAGGCAACCCAATGAATACATTTTATTTTTGTCTTTTTTTTGTTCTTGAGTGTTTGCACAATTATGCTACTGTTATGATTGTGTTTGTTTTAATTATTGTTTGTGCCAAGCAAAGCCTTTGGGATCATGTTGGGTGATAGTTGATTTGATCTTGTTGAAAAACAGAAACTTCGTGCGCCAGTCACAGAATTATTAAAAATCACAGAAGCGCAATAAAATCCTGATTTTGTACACAAGACTGATATACAAAATGCCTACGTTCTCCTAATTTTTTAGAACTTTTGGAGTTATAGAAGTATTCAAAGTTTTCAGATTGCTACATACTATTTTGTTTTTGACAGATTCTGTTTTGTTTGCACTGTGTGCTTATTTTGATGAACCTATGGACTTTGTCGGAGGGTATAAGCCATAGCAAAGTTGGAATACAGTAGATATAATGCAAAAATAAAATATGAATGGGTTTGCAACAATACTTAGAGTAGTGATTTGCTTGGTTATACTAACGGATCTAATGAATGTTTTGTTGAGTTTCGTGTGATTGAAGTTTTCAATTTTTGGGTGAGATCACGATGGATGAAGGAATAAGGAGTAAGAAGAGCCTAAGCTTGGGGTGCCATGGGAGTTATCATCCAAAGAGGAACAATCAACTAAGCTTGGGGATGCCCCGAGTGGCATCCCCTCTTTCTTCTAATGATCATAGGTATTTTACTTAGAGCTATATTTTTATTCGTCACATATCATGAGTTTTGCTTGGAGCATCTTGTATTATATGAGTCTTTGCTTGTTTTACTTTTTATTTTGTGTCATATATCCTTGCTGGACTGTAACGCCCTCGATGCGGCTATATCTCCCACGTGTCGAAGCACGACTTAGAGGCATACCTGCATTGAAAGCAATGCTGCAAGTGAGGAAATCTTCACACAACCCATGTAATACATAAGGGAAAGAGATACATAGTTGGCTTACAATTGCCACTTCACACAATACATGAATAAAGCATTACATCAACAGTTACAATCAAGGTCCGACTACGGAACCAAAATAAAGAAGACTAGCCCAAATGCTACAGATCCCCGATCGTCCCAACTGGGCTCCACTACTGGTCAACTGGAAATGGAACAACAAAACGAACACGAACTCCATCGAGCTGCTCCTTGAGCTCGGTTGCGTCACCTGCACGGTATCATCGGCACCTGCAAGCTGGTTTTGGAAGTAACTATGAGTCACGGGGACTCAGCAATCTCACACCCTCATGATCAAGACTATTTAAGCTTATATGTAGGGTAAAAGGTATGAGGTGGAGCTGCAGCAAGCGACTAGCATATATGGTGGCTACCTTACGCAAATGAGAGCGAGAAGAGGAGCCAAAGCACAGTCGAGAAACTATGATCAAGAAGTGATCCTAGAACAATCTACGTCAAGCATAACTCCAACATCGTGTTCACTTCCCGGACTCCGCCGGAAAGAGACCATCACGGCTACACACACGGTTGATGCATTTTAATTAAGTAAGCTTTGGGTTTTCTACAACCTGACATTAACAAATTCCCATCTGCCCATAACCACGGGCACGACTTTCGAAAGTTCAAATCCCTGCAGGGGTGTTCCAACTTAGCCCATCACAAGCTCTCACGGTCAGCGAAGGATATTCCTTCTCCCAAGACAATCCGATCAGACTCGGCATCCCGGTTATAAGACATCCTCGACAATGGTAAAACAAGTCCAGCAAGACCGCCCGATGCGCCGACATCCTGATAGGAGATGCACATATCTCGTTCTCAGGGCAACACCGGATGAACACTACGTACAGCTAAAACCAGCCCTCAAGTTTCCCCGAGGTGGCGCCGCAAGTGGCTCTGTTTCGGACCAACACTTAGACAAGCACTGGCCTGGGGGGGGGGGTTAAAATAAAGATGACCCTTGGGCTGGCCTAACCCAAGGGAAAAAGAGGCTAGGTGGTGAATGGTAAAACCAAGGTTGGGCCTTGCTGGAGGAGTTTTATTCAAGGCGAACTGTCAAGGGGTTCCCATTATAACCCAACCGTGTAAGTAACGCAAAATCAAGGAACATAACACCGGTATGACGGAAACTAGGGCGGCAAGAGTGGAACAAAACACCAGGCATAAGGCTGAGCCTTCCACCCTTTACCAAGTATATAGGTGCATTAATAAAATAAGAGATATTGTGATATCCCAACAATAATCATGTTCCAACAAGGAACAAACTCCAATCTTCACCTGCAACTAGCAACGCTATAAGAGGGGCTGAGCAAAGCGGTAACATAGACAAACAACGGTTTGCTAGGACAAGGTGGGTTAGAGGCTTGACATGGCAATATGGGAGGCATGATAAGCATATGGTAGGTATCATAGCATAGGCATAGCAATAGAGCGAGCAACTAGCAAGCAAAGATAGAGGTGATTTCGAGGGTATGGTCATCTTGCCTGAGATCCCGCAAGGAAGAAGAACGAGTCCATGAAGAAGACAAACGAACGAAGTCGAATGAACCCTCACAAACGTGACGTTATCAGAACTAACCCGAAGAGGCAACAACGGAAAGAAGCAAACAACATAGTAAACAACCATCACATAAACATGGCATGATGCACAATCAAGTATGATGCATGTCCCGTTTAATGAAGCATGGCATGGCAAAGTGCACAAACAACACTACAAATTAAGTGGAGCTCAAAACGAAGCACCACATCAATTATTTAGTTCTCTCTCGTTTAGGTACTCAACAATATTAAATGTTAGTTAACATGGCAAGAGGTGAAGCATAACAAAACTATACCATTTAAACAATTTAAATGGGGCCGGATATAGCAAACAACGAATCCGGTAAATCCCCATATGCATTTAGCAATTTAAAGCAAACAACAATTTTAAACATTCTTGAAGTTGTTATCATGATGCGGATGACATGCAAGTTTTATGCAATATTTATGAATAAGTTGATAAGAGCAATAAGATGCATTTGTCACCTTGGTGGAAAGGAAAAGGGGTGCCACGGCAACAATAACGAAACGGTGCCACGGCAATGTTCCGGTTCCGACAACTCATTGAGACGTCGGTGCAAAAGAAAGTGTGGCGGGAGCGTGCAAAAGATGGTGGGGCGCTCCCGGAATCCGGGTGTCCCACGAGTTGGCGACAAGGAAACGAGTGACAATTTGGACACGGTGCAAACACGAGTATCTCAAACATCGCAAGCATTCGTTCACGGGTGGTCGTTCTCGGCGATTATACCTTCGAAGCGAGCATTTCGAGGCGGACAGGTTCGATGGGACGTAGTGGTACTTTCGGTTCTCAGCGACGGAAGAGGTACAGACGTTCCCAAAGCACTTGTCGGTCCGGACTTGGTTTATCTGTACATGGCAAACATAGTGGTACTCGGTGTCTTGTCAAACCCAAGCGACGGTAGTCGTACACGACGCGTTGTGGAAGTAGTTGTACTCACGGACTTCGGCGGCGGTAGTCGTACATGGTTCGTAGGGGTACTTGACGTCCACGGGGTCGACGGTAGGCGTTCTAGGCATCGGGTGTCCGGGTACTTGGTGAAACCGTCGAAGATGGACTTGGCGGTCCGGGTACGGAGTGGTTGTAGACATTCTTGTGATGTTCTAGGGTCAATTGTACTTGGCGGGGAGGTAACAATCGGGCTGCCGTTTGTTGGAAACAAGCTGCACCAAGGAAGATCGAAGCAGCGGCAGCAGCAACAGAGTTAGCCGAAGGGGACGGCTCAGGCAGGAGCTCCATAGCACAACGATGAGGCCGACGGAGATGCAGCAAGGGATGGGCGCGGAGGAGCCAAGAAGGCGCGGTGGCAACGGACTTGGGGTGCAGGGACGCGCGGGGTCTGCTGGCGGGGTCGGACATGGAGGAAGAGGAGCGCCTTGGCGCTATCGAGCAGCCGGAGGCGCGCAACGGAGAAGGATGGCAAGGATAGACGAGCTCGCGGCTGTCGGTGAGGTTGGCGAGGCCAAGGCGGCGAGGCAGGGCGCAATGGCCATGGAGGTGGGGCGCAGCATGGCGACAGAGAAGGAGGAGTAGCAGAGGAAGGGGGGCCGCGCGGAGGGTGTCATGCTCGCCAGCGTGAGGAAGGAGATCCGGTGGGGCGCGAGGGAACCAGGCGGTGGCCTGCAGGATCCAACGAGGGGCGACTGTAGGGAGCGGCCAGTGTCCACGGCGCTCGGGAAGGCGCTGGGAGGAGAGGGCCAGGTGCGGGGAGGACGAGAGGAGAGGTTGGGGAATCGGGCAGAGGGGACAGGTCGAGGGATCTCTCGATCCCTCTGGCGGCGCTAGGAGGGACCGAGGGCGATCGGCTAGGGTTGAGGTCGGCTGGGCCAATGGGTTAGGAATAGGTGGGCTTTGGCCTTGGGCCAGCCCAGTTACTGCTGGTGGTTGGAGGCCAGATGGGCTGCAGGTTTTCTCTCCCTCTCTCTCTTTCTCTAAATTCTCTTTTTCCATTTAAAAACAAAACAGAAAAGAGAAAGAAAAGAAAGAGAAGTTAGGGATGGAATCTGGGCATGGGGAAAATTTTCACGGACTCGCAAAAATATGTGTGTTCCAAGAAAAATGGAGTGGGCATTTTTGAAAGAATTAAATTCAAACTCATTTGATTTAAAATCAAATGGTTTGAATAGGAAGTGAGGGTTAGGAAGGTCCAAAAATGTTCAGATTTTTGGTGGAGCTCCGAAAAATGACGAAAGAATTTACGGACAAAGTTCGAGGTCAAGAAGCGATATAACAAAGGCATGGGGAAATTTTGCAAGTGTGTTTTAGGTGATTCCATAAGAATTGATTATTTATCATAGCTCCCTAATATCGGGAGGATATGTTATAAAGAGAATCACCATGTGAATTCTCTCGATTTAAATGGATCAAAGATCCATATGGTTTATTTAGTTGAGTTTTAAAACGGGTTGCATGATGACATGATGCAATGCACATGATGCAAAGATGAAATGCAACAGACCAAACAAATCACACGACGAAACCCGGAAACCCTGGAAGGCATCTGAAGCTCCGGTCTTGGGGCGTCACATGGACACACCTATTTGACCGAGCCAAAAGTATCCTATGATTTTTTAGAATTGCTCTGTATGCTTCACTCAATGTTTTTGAGCTATGGAATTGCTCTAGTGCTTCACTTATATCTTTTGAGCACGGTGTGCTTTAATACTTTTAAAGAAATTCTCTCATGCTTCACTTAGATTTATTTGAGAGTTAGTAAATTTTGAAGAAGTTCTCTCATGCTTCACTTATATTATTTTGAGAGAAGAAAAAATTTATGCTCATGTTCTTCACTTAGATTTGTTTGAGCTTATCAAAAGCAACATATGAAATTAGTCCAAAGTGATAGATATTTAAGAGGGATATAATAAAAACTTTCATGAAGATCATTGGACAAAATAAACTTGATTCTTTGTAATAGTTTTGAGATATGATGATAGTGATATGTGAGTCATGTCGATGAGTAATTATGCTTTAGTAAGAATATTGGTGTTAAGGTTTGTGGTTCCCTATGCAAGCACGAAAGTCTATAGTTATGCAATGAAATTACATCCTACCTGTAGTGCATTATTTGGTGTTAGTTATGCTTAATGCTTTCTTATGTGATTTTTCGTTTCTTGGTTGGTTGCTTCTCAATCTTTTGCAAGCCTCTATTTGTACCAAGTATGATTACTACTTGTGCATCCAAAACCCTTTAAACCAGTTTTGTCACATGAGTCCACCATACCTACCGATATGCGGTATTTCCGTGCTGTTCTAAGCAAATTTGTATGTGCCGTCTCTAATTTTCAAAATAAATTTTCCACTACAAGAAATATGTCAACTTGTGACCACCACTATTGGTCACTGAATGGTCACAAATTTCCATTTGTGGCCAAAAACACAAGGTCAAAAGCTGGCCTTCATAAACTTAGCGACCTTTCTTCTGGAATGGTCGAAGACGTTTATGACCAAAATACGTCTACTATGGCGTTTTGGTCACTAGCAACCTCCCCCGGCCACGTAGGCATCCAGTGTGGCAATCTGATGTGGCACAAGATTCAGCCCGGTCCAATTCGATTTTCTACATGGGCCTAGCCCAACAATTCGGCCTTTTTAATATATTTTTTCTATCAATTTTTGATCAGCTTCATGGGCCAAGCCCAACATTGCAGCCTTTTTTATTGTTGGGTTGTGGCCTTTTTGTCTAAACGAATTTAGTTTTTCTTTTTTTCCCAAAAGAAGGGTCCACTAGTCAGATGGGTCCCAGTTGTCAGGTTCTAGTAACATCATCAGTTGGTTGTAGCCTTTTCAGGCGCAGTACAAAGGAATACAATTTTGCCCATATATATTGTTGAGAAATTTTCATAATTTTGCTGTCAAAGCAGCATGTACATAGGAATACAATTTTTCTATCAAAGCAACATTTCAAACGTACATCTTCATGACATCGTACATAAAAACCAGCAATAAAAAGATTACAATATGCCATTTGGCTCAAATCACATAACATATGCCATCCAGGTTCCAGCAACGAAAAAAAATAACCACCACATCATACCATCTGCACATTCAAAGAGAACAAACTATATGTCAAAAGAGAACTGAGCAGAAAATTGCCAATAAAAGAAAGAAGATAATATACTCTATAATTACTACAGATTTGCTCACTGGATACACACACACACTTTGCATATACAGATTTGCTCCCCGCAAAAACAATTCTAAATAGTTGGCTATAATAATTTACGGCAAAGAAATTCCCAAAACAGAGAATGGTACATCTCGAAATTCCCCAAAAACAGAGGAAATGCGACATCCATGACAAGCTGTGGCATTACTAGAGGATTTGATTAAACCAACAAGTTGGAGTGTGTTGAATACATAAAAGAAACTCAATTAATGGGGCAATGCAAATTCTTTACTCACTACCGCACGACATTCACCTGTGATTGAACCCTGCGGGCACATAAAAATTATCACTTGACCCGGTTATGGAATGAGCTGGTGCAAGAATGAGGTAATTCCTACTTTACGTTGGACTAACCAAACAGTGTCCTTTAGTATGTAAAACCTTCTGTTCTTCCAAAAGATTCAGTAGTGGGCTAAATTCTTTACTCACTACAGTTTCAACTATTCTATATGGAAAAATTACCAAAAAATCTCTGCAGAGAACCATTACCACCAATCAGTTGTGACTCAATTCTTCTTTCTTGACCCAAATGCATTCTTTCAGGCCAAACAGAATTGATCCTCCTAGCGAAATCTTCAACTTCCCTGTTTGTTCAGAAATGAAGCATGTCATTAATTCGCACGAGGGCTTTTGTACAGGAATATGAGCAGTAAATTCGTTATAGCATTTTCAATATATATAATAATAGAATAATCAAATATAAACAGCAGTGAGCCCAAGTACTAGCAAATAGATCTTCTGCATAGAACACTACATCTTAGAAAAGAGAACTAGGGGTAGGAGAGGGAGCCGCTCACCGATGAGCTTGTGGTCGCTGCCATACATAGCCGCCGTCACGCCGGTCACCGTGCGCAAGAGCAGAGCACCGCTGCATCGGTGACACACACCGTGCGCAAGAGCAGAGCACCTGCTGCATCCAAATCCAAACCGAACAAAAATTAGGAATGGTTGCAGCCATGCTTTTTAAGGCACACAATACATCAGTTCAGATTGCTGTCATTGAGAGACACAAAGACCAGACAAAATAGTGGACTATTTAACCCTGTAATAAAGAAGCAAAATCTCACAAGACAGTGAAGTCACTAGCAAAAGGAAGAGTAACAGATGAAGAAAAAATCCTGACATACAAAGGTAAGTCATTGTGCATTTTCTTTTTCAATGTGATACACAATAAGCATAAGTAACCACCGGTCATTAACTAGACACGTTCCAACATAGGAAAAACAATTATAGAGGTGCGACTTCAGGTAGAAACATAGCAAGGCCACAACAGCCACGCAGTCACTTAACTACAATGAGCTCCCAGAGTGTGGCATCCTTCCACGTGTAAATCTGAACTTCATCTTTTGGCTCCTTCCCTCTCTCAGAAAATTCTTCATTTAGGTGATGGCCACCAACCTAGAAAAAAATAACCAGGATCAGTTTTCTGTATTACTGTGTATTTATTCACAAATCTGCAGTCTGCGCTGAGAAGACATCGTTCAGAACTGTTATAGAAGATAAAAGTTGGAGAGTGTAAGGATCTCTACTTGTCTATTTTCCAGATTGCCCACAACAAAAAATTCTTAGATTTCTTAAGCACTACATGCTTACTGCAATTCTTTCTGGCAAGGATTAAGAATAGCCATAGCTGACTTGAAAATTAAAATGCAGAATCCAGTGACTACATGAATAGCATCCATCTTCCTAAAAAAATAATGTCCATTTTTTCAGCGAAAGATGGTGACCCAACATTGGCAGCTAAGTACTTCCCCTTAAATTGAGCTCACAGTTCCAACACCAATAGATACTCCTTGAGCAATGAACATATGTGGTGTTTAAATTGTTGGGTTGAAAAATTGTATGACATGTAGTGACTTAAGAGTGCTAAAAAATAATGGAATTTGCAAACTGCACGTCCGTCAGCCATGATAAATAGGTTAGTGCTGAACTTCTGATGGCCTTCACCAAAATTTGTTAAGATTTAATGATTGCGACATACAAAGTGTGTGATTTATATGTTCAATCCTTAAGAGTTTATATAGTCAAAAAAATCCTTAAGAGTTTATTACGGATAAATGGGTCTAGCTATGTTTACACGCCCTTTCGCCCTTGATTAGCCAGGTTTCATGTTGAATTAAAACTGTACATAAGGCCTATCAAACAAACCAACATTATGATAAATAAGTTTTGGGATCCTCCATTGTATCACCAAGTCATGCTTGTTATTAGCCAAAACTAGAGTTAAACACCTAATCAAGTGCTGCTCAACTGTAGCGACCAGACCTCAAACAGTCTGATCTCTGTGCTCCGGTGTCATCCCTGGATCAGTAACGCTGACACCACACAGTACTCAGAGGATTTATAGCAGAGTAGCAATCACACACTTATTACATCGAGTGTCTCAAAAGAGAACTTATTACAATAAATATGGCTTAAGGCCATCTAATAACGATAACAACGGAAGGCTTGGAAGATAAGTGAGTCCATCAACTCCAACGGCATCACTGAGTATAGAACCACGACCTAAAACTCCTTAATCGTCGTCTGAAAAGTCTGCAACATTAACGTTGCAGCCCGAAAACGGGTCAGCACATGGAATATGCTGGCAAGGTAACACATAGAGAGTAATGGAATGAAGAACTATACTATATGCATATTTGGCTGGTGGAAAGCTCTATGGTTACAGTTTTGCGTAAAGCCAATTTTTCCCTACTTCAAAGGAATAAATTTATTTACTATCATGGTGGTTGTTAAACATTGAGAATGGTTGACAGCATTCTCAAGCCCAATTAAGCATCATCATTAAACATAACCCAACAAAATTAATTTAGAGTAACATGTTGAGATTCACATGAAAATCTAGGTACTAGATACTCAAGATGTCCATAACCGGGGACACAGCTAACCATGATTAGTTTATTACACTTTGCAGAGGTTTGCGCACTTTTCCCCACAAGACTCGATCGCCTCCATTTGGTTTCTCGCACTACAGGGTGTTTGAGAAGACGGATGACCGAGACATAGTCTTTCAGAAGCGCTAGCACCTTACGATGGGTAGACCGTACCACCTACATCCCCTACATCTGCTAGTCTACCACTGTAAGAGTTCGCACAACTTAGTCAACTATGCTAGAGCCCATAATAGCTTGTGGCTGCACACGAAAGTTTCTAGTATGAATAGTCTCATGATCCCTTTGAGCCTGGGTGGCGGTCCAAAAGAAAACAGGCAAGTCCTGGAATACCCAGATGCCTCAATCCACCCAGATATGTGTTTAAGTTGCCACCTTAGATAAACCATTAATTATCAATTTCACATCTGTCATGGATATCACTCACCCAATCCACGTCTACTAGCATGGCATAATAAGCAAACATAGAAGTAACTCCCAAAGGTTTGATAATAAACAGGTGATAGGTACTACCTCATCTACTTCCCATCCCACAATTTAATTAAATCCTAATCATGCAATGTGTGAGGATTGATCTAATGCAATAAAACTGGGTAGTAGAAAAGATATGATCAAAGTGTTACTTGCCTTGCTGATGATCCGGGAAACCTAACGATTCGAAGTAACAGGCGGCGCACTCCGGGTATTCTATCGCAGACAAAAAAACAAGCATACAATAAGTACTCATCTAATGCACAGGTAAAACTCAAATAAGAGATCTAACCAGAAGGTTCAACTTAAGAACTCCGTTGGCAAAAAAAATCGAATCGAGCAAAGCAACGAAAGTCAAACGGCGAAAGAAAACAACTTCGTTCTAGTAATCTGGATCTAGGGCAAATTTTACAGTAGCAAAATCTTGTTTAAGTTGGTTAAATGGATAGAGGGTTTCGAGACGAAACTCTAGGCGCTTGAATCGCCTGATTCCGATAAACGAGTGAAAAGTTATACTAAAACGAAAATCGGATCAGGAACCGCGATCAAAAAAATCGCGGATTTAATCCGAGAAAAAGAAAACGATGAACGGATTAACGAACGAACGTTTGTTATCCAGATCTAAACGATGAACGTGTTCGTCTAAACGAACAAACGAGCGAATGCTCGCTATTTAACCTAAACCGAAAAAAACGATCTAAAAAAATGAAAACTATAAAAACGAAAAAAACCGACGGAAAACCGTTCGGTGTTCTAAAAAAAATAGGCGGCACGGACTACGAGGCGGCGACGAACCTCGGCGAGCGTGCGGCGGGGCGGTGGCTCCGGCGGGCGGCG
>NC_041392.1:467284581-467292535 GCF_002162155.2 Triticum dicoccoides | reverse complement strand
CCCCCCGGGGTGGGCCGGCTTATAAAGCCCCTACGGGCCGGGAGTCCTAGTCGGACACGGCCCGTAGGTCGGCTCCCTTTTTTTTAAATAATTACGCTCGGAAGAAAAATAAAAAGAAATACTAAACGGACTCCAAAAATCCTGAAATAAATTTTCCTGGGCTTCTAAAATCAAGCCAGACAAAGTGAACATTTATTTGGGCCCTAAATGCAATTTTGAAAAATGCACATTTTTCCTAAATTCAAATAGAACACCGAAAACTCCGAAATAAAATCTTATTTGATTTTATTATTAAATCCTCAATATTTCTTTATTTTGGGAAAGTCATTTTATTCCCTCTCTCATATTTTTTGTAATAGAAATAATTGATGATAAAATAAATAAAATCAAATGATCCTAATCTCAAAATTTGAGAAAACTCAAATATGAAAATAACGAAATCCCCAACTCTCTCCGTTGGTCATTGAGTTGCGTAGAATTTCTAGGATCAACCAAAATGCAAAATAAAATATGATATGCATTGATGATCTAATGTATAACATTCGAAATTAAAATTTTGGGATGTTACAAACCTACCCCCCTTAAGATGAAGCTCGCCCTCGAGATTCGGGTTGGCTAGAAAATAGGTGAGGGTGGTCTTTGAACAAATCTTCCTCTCGCTCCCAAGTGGCTTCATCCTCTGAGTGGTGGCTCCACTAAACTTTGCAAAACTTGATAACCTTGCTGCGAGTAACTCGGTTGGCAAACTCGAGAATCTTGACTGGCTTCTCCTCATAGGTCAAATCATTATCCAACTGTATAGTTTCCAAAGGCACTATGTCTCTCAAAGGTATGTCAGCCATCTCCGCGTGACATTTCTTTAACTGAGAAACGTGGAACACATCATGAACTCCTGATAATCCTTCGGGTAATTCCAACTAGTAGGCCACTTCCCCCATACGCTCCAAAACTCGATATGGTCCTACAAATCGTGGCGCTAACTTCCCTTTAACTCCAAAACGCTTTGTTCCCCAAAGTGGAGATACTCGAAGATAAGCTCTATCTCCGACTTCGTAAACTGTCTCCTTGCGTTTAGAATCTGCATAACTTTTCTGTCTGGACTGGGCTACCTTGAGCCTATCGCGAATCCACTTCACCTTCTATTCAGACTCTTTAATCAAGTCAGGACCAAACAACTGACGGTCTCCAACTTCGTCCCATGACAACGGTGTCCTGCACCTCCTTTCGTACAAGGCTTTGAAAGGGGCCATCTTTAAACTGGTTTGGTAACTGTTGTTGTAAGAGAACTCTGCATATGGCAAATTATCGTCCCAACTAGATCCGTAATCTAGCGCACAAGCTCTCAGCATATCCTCCAAAATCTGATTGACTCTCTCGGTCTGTCCATCTGTCTGTGGATGAAAAGCTGTACTTAATTCTAGCCTGGTACCCAAAGTTTCGTGCAACTGCTTCCAGAACTTTGAGGTAAACTGGGTTCCTCTATCTGATACGATACTCCTCGGAACTCCATGCAGACATACTATTCTGGTCATGTATATCTTTGCCAACTTAGCACTGGCGTAAGTGGTCCTTACTGGGATGAAATGAGCTACTTTCGTCAATCGATCAACTACAACCCAAATTGAGTCATAGCCTGAACAAGTCCTGGGTAATCCCGTGATAAAATCCATGCCTAGCTTATCTCACTTCCATTCGGGTATCGGCAATGGTTGTAACAATCCTGCTGGCTTCTGATGCTCTGCCTTTACTCTCTGACATACATCACAAACGGCTACATACTCCGCAATATCCTTCTTCATTCCGGTCCACCAGAAAATATCCTTCAAATCCAAATACATCTTGGTATTTCCTGGGTGAATCGAATACGGTGAATCGTGTTCCTCTTGCAAAATCAACTTCCTGATCTCCGGGTTATTAGGCATGTAAACACGGTCTTCAAACCATAGGGTATCGTGCTCATCCTCACGAAATCCTTTAGCTTTTCCTTTGCTCAGTTTCTCCTTTATAGCGGCAATCTCTTTGTCAGCTTTCTGAGCTTCTCTGATTCTATCCATCAAAGTTGACGGAATCTCCAATGCTGCTACATAGGCTCTCGGAACTATTTCCAAACATAGTTCATGAAGATTTTCTGCTAACTCCTTGGGTATTTCTCCCGTCATTAACGTATTGACATGGCTCTTACGGCTTAATGCGTCAGCTACTACATTAGCCTTTCTGGGATGATAATGTAATTTCATATCATAATCTTTGATAAGCTCCAACCATCTCCTTTGTCTGAGATTCAACTCCTTCTGTGTGAAAATGTACTTCAAACTCTTATGATCCGTGTACACCTCACAATGGTTTCCAATGAGGAAATGTCTCCATGTCTTCAAAGCATGCACTACGGCTGCTAACTCCAAATCATGCGTGGCATAATTCAACTCATGGGGCTTCAGTTGTCTTGAGGCATATGAAACAACTCTCCCTTCCTGCATAAGCACTGCTCCAAGTCCTCGACGTGAAGCGTCGCAATACACCTCATAATCTTTTGTCTGGTCTGGCAAAATCAACACTGGTGAGGTAACCAAACGTTTCTTCAACTCCTGGAAACTAGCCTCACACTCCTCTGTCCATATGAACTTGGTATCCTTCTTTAATAACTCTGTCATAGGCTTCGCAATATTTGAAAAATTCTCAATAAATCTCCGGTAGTATCCTGCGAGTCCAAGAAAACTCTAGATCTCTCCAACTGTTGTTGGGGCTTCCCACTTGGTCACGGTTTCAACTTTAGCGGGATCTACTGCTATACCTTCTCCAGATATAACATGTCCGAGGAATCCTACTTCTTTCAACCAAAACTCACATTT
Organism: Triticum dicoccoides; assembly: GCF_002162155.2. Taxonomy (NCBI): domain Eukaryota; kingdom Viridiplantae; phylum Streptophyta; class Magnoliopsida; order Poales; family Poaceae; genus Triticum; species Triticum dicoccoides. The sequence continues at coordinate 467,289,686 of NC_041392.1, read as the reverse complement.
GCTGAACTTGGCATATAATTGATGTTCTTTGAGCTTTCCAAGTTCCAAATGCAAATGCTCCTCATGCTCCTCTTCATTCTTCGAATAAACCAGGATATCATCAATGAACACTACGACGAACTTATCCAAAAACTCCATAAACACTTTGTCCATCATGTTCATAAAATAGGCAGGCGCGTTAGTCAGACCAAATGACATAACGGTATACTCATACAGCCCATACCTGGTGGTAAAAGTTGTCTTCGGAATATCCTGTTCTCAAATCTTCAACTGGTGGTATCCTGATCGCAGATCGATCTTGGAAAATACCTTAGCTCCTTGCAATCGATCAAACAGATCGTTGATCATTGGTAGTGGGTACTTGTTCTTGATCGTTACTTCGTTCAATCCTCGATAATCAACAACCATCCTTAACGATCCATCCTTCTTCTCCACTAGAAGTACTGGCGATCCCCAAGGTGAAGAACTTGGGCGAATATATCCCTTATCCAGTAACTCCTTAATCTGCTTCTTAATTTCCACCAAATCCTTTGCTGGCATCCTATATGGTCTCTTTGATATTGGCCCAGTGCCTGGCAATAGCTCAATCAACAACTCAATATCTCTATCCGGTGGCATGCCTGGCAACTTTTCTAGAAGTACATCAGGGAAATCCCTTACCACTGGTACTTCCTCCTGCACAACTCATGTTAGGCAATTTACTTGGGTCCTCTTTGGCACATGTTAGGATACATACTTGATCCTTCTCCCTTCTGGGGTGGTAAGCAAAATTGACTTACTAGCACACTCAATATTCCCTTCATACTTTGATAACCAATCCATGCCTAATATCACATCCAATCCTTGAGATTCCAATATTATTAGGTATGAGGGAAAAACATAGTTACCAATCCTTAATGGTAACCGATCACACCATAGACTAGCCACATACTCTGCTCCGGGCGAGGTTACTAACATGGGTGACCTAAGGGCTTGGGTTGGTAGGTTATACTTATCCACAAATCCCCTTGAGATGTATGAATGTGATGCACCAGTATCAAAAAGAACGAGTGTAGTAAATGACTTAACCAAAAACTTACCTATTACTGCATCGGGCTGAGCTTCAACCTCCTCCACGCTAACATGGTTCACCTGTCCCCTGTTGAAAGGGTTCGGCTTCTTCCCAGAACTTCCATTGCCATTTTGGCCTTCAGGACATTCATTGGCATAATGTCTGGTCTTCGAACACTTATAGCAAGTGACTTGGCTCAAGTCCTTCTTGGCTGGGGTTGAGGGGTTGGTGCGGTTCTGGCCGTTGCTTCCTCCATTGCCATTACCATTCTTGGTGCTATTGTGATTGTGCGAGCTACCTCCTCCATGGGTATGCTGAAAATGTTCTCCCGGTCTAGGGGTAAAACGTGGCTTCTGCTGAGCTCCTGAATTGTACTTTCCTTGTCCATACTTCCTCTTGCGATTCTAAATTTGTTGCTGCTTCCCTTCAATCATAAGGGCACGATCTACCAACTCCTGGTAGTTATTGAAGGTGGCTACCATCAACTGCATGCTCAACTCATCATTCAGTCCTTCCAGAAACTTCTCTTGCTTAGCTGCATCCGTAGCAACATCATCTGGGGCATAACGTGCTAACTTACTAAATTTCTCCACATACTGGCCAACTGTCCGTCCTCCTTGGCGCAAGTTACGAAACTCACGCTTCTTCATGGCCATAGCTCCTGCTGAAACATGGGCAGTACGAAAAGCTTGCTGAAACTGGTCCCATGTGACAGTGTCGACTGGGAAAGTGGCTGTGAAATTCTCCCACCATGATGTTGCGGGTCCTTCTAACTGATGTGCGGCAAACTTCACCTTCTCCGCATCTGTGCATCCTGCTGTGGTCGACTCCCTAGCTGTCTTGCGGAGCCAATCATCTGCTACTATCGGCTCGGTGCTATTGGAAAACACCGGCGGATTCAGCCTAAGGAAACGGGCTAAGTGGTCAACAGGTGGTGGTGGTGGTGGTGGGTTGTTGTTGTTGTTCCCCTGATTCTGATTCTGGACTAGCAACTGCATCAATGTGTTCTGCTGCTGGATCAACTGGGTGAGCTCCAGTGGGAAAGCAAAACCGGGGTCACGTCTCGGAGGCATCTGAGGGTTTAGAAAAGATGAGATATAAGAATAGAGAGGGTCTAAAGAGAAAACACTACCCATATGCACATGAGGCAAAAGCAAACAATTCACTTCAATCAATCAAACAAAGGCATACAATCGATCTATCTATCGCAAAAGTGCTCGGACTACTATATTTACATGGTGGACTACTACTACTGATGAGGTGGTCTACTAGAAATATTCTATGGTCGTTGACTCCATGATATCTGCTCCAGCTTCATCAACATAGTCATCATCGCTACTGTCTGGTTCTGAGTCGGTGCCGTCGATAATGATGTAGTCTTCCGAGCTAATCTCCTTGGGTTCTTCGTCTTCATCTACTGGTGTCGGGCCTCCCATAAATATTCCAATCTTCTTGATCAGGTCGTCATTCTTCTCCACCAATACTTCAATTTCCTCTTCATAATTTCCACGTGTAGCCTTGAGTTCTTCCTCCAGTTCCTTGATTCTAGTCTTAGCCTTCTTCATATCTATCATGTCGGCGCACATCTGGTTCTCCTGTCGTCGAATGTGCTGGTTTAGCTCCTGGATAAAAGCTGCAATTGATCTATCCTTCCTGGTGCTGATCATCTCCCAGTGTTCATCTCGGTGCCCACAAATCTGGTAGATAGTATCCTTGAGATCCTTGCGGTAGACTTCTCCAATGCGTCCCATGGCGATGTGAGCTGCCATGCTCATTCCTAGACTCCAAGTTGGTGCATCAAATGAAAACTCTATGGGCTCAGTGACTGGCATGAACGTCCTTCCTGGAACTTGAACTTGAATCATCTAGCGCTCTTCTTCAGGTAAAGTGGCGTTGTAGGTTCCGGTGAAGCTTGGTACTCCTATATTCAGGTATCTAGTGACTTCCTTCAAGTGACGTCCAAAGGGTGTATCTTCATCCAGTTGCGTGAACTTGTTCCTTGCATCCGCCATCCTAAAGAGTAAAAAAGATGAGAAGTCAGAAGAGAAGAGAGTGAATAGTGATCTAGATCTTTTAGCTTAGTGGTCGTGTCCTACAGTCAGCGTGTGCTCTGATACCATCTCTGTAGCGACCAGACCTCAAACAGTCTGATCTCTGTGCTCCGGTGTCATCCCTGGATCAGTAATGCTGACACCACACAGTACTCGGAGGATTTATAGCAGAGTAGCAATCACACACTTATTACATTGAGTGTCTCAAAAGAGAACTTATTACAATAAATATGGCTTAAGACCATCTAATAACGATAACAGTGGAAGGCTTGGAAGATAAGTAAGTCCATCAACTCCAACGGCATCACTGAGTATAGAACCACGACCTAAAACTCCTTAATCGTGGTCTGAAAAGTCTGCAACATTAGCGTTGCAGCCCGAAAACGGGTCAGCACATGGAATATGCTGGCAAGGTAACACATAGAGAGTAATGGAATGAACAGCTATACTATATGCATATTTGGCTGGTGGAAAGCTCTATGGTTACAGTTTTGCGTAAAGCCAATTTTTCCCTACTTCAAAGGAATGAATTTATTTACTATCATGGTGGTTGTTAAACATTGAGAATGGTTGACAGCATTCTCAATCCCAATTAAGCATCATCATTAAACATAACCCAACAAAATTAATTTAGAGTAACATGTTGAGATTCACATGAAAATCCAGGTACTAGATACTCAAGATGTCCATAACCAGCGACATGGCTAACCATGATTAGTTTATTACACTTTGCAGAGGTTTGCGCACTTTTCCCCACAAGACTCGATCGCCTCTGTTTGGTTTCTCGCACTACAGGGTGTTTGAGAAGACGGATGACCGAGACATAGTCTTTCAGAAGCGCTAGCACCTTACGATGGGTAGACCGTACCACCTACATCCCCTACATCTGCTAGTCTACCACTGTAAGAGTTCGCACAACTTAGTCAACTATGCTAGAGCCCATAATAGCTTGTGGCTGCACACGGAAGTTTGTAGTATGAATAGTCTCATGATCCCTTTGAGCCTGGGTGGCGGTCCAAAAGAAAACAGGCAAGTCCTGGAATACCCAGGTGCCTCAATCCACCCAGATGTGTGTTTAAGTTGCCACCTTAGATAAACCATTAATTATCAATCTCACATCTGTCATGGATATCACTCACCCAATCCACGTCTACTAGCATGGCATAATAAGCAAACGTAGAAGTAACTCCCAAAGGTTTGATAATAAACAGGTGATAGGTACTACCTCATCTACTTCCCATCTCACAATTTAATTAGATCCTAATCATGCAATGTGTGAGGATTGATCTAATGCAATAAAACTGGGTAGTAGAAAAGATATGATCAAAGTGTTACTTGCCTTGCTGATGATCCGGGAAACCTAACGATTCGAAGTAACAGGCGGCGCACTCCGGGTATTCTATCGCAGACAAACAAACAAGCATACAATAAGTACTCATCTAATGCACAGGTAAAACTCAAATAAGAGAACTAACCAGAAGGTTCAACTTAAGAACTCCGGTTGGCAAAAAAAATCGAATCGAGCAAAGCAACGAAAGTCAAATGGCGAAAGAAAACAACTTCGTTCTAGTAATCTGCGTCTAGGGAAAATTTTACAGTAGCAAAATCTTGTTTAAGTTGGTTAAAGGGATAGAGGGTTTCAGGACGAAACTCTAGGCGCTTGAATCGCCTGATTCCGATAAACGAGCGAAAAGTTATACTAAAACGAAAATCGGATCAGGAATCGCGATCAGAAAAATCACGGATTTAATCCGAGAAAAAGAAAACAACGAACGGATTAACGAACAAACGTTCGTTATCCAGATCTAAACAATGAACGTGTTCGTCTAAACGAACAAACGAGCGAACGCTCGCTATTTAACCTAAACAAAAAAAACAATCTAAAAAAACGAAAACTAAAAAAAACGACGGAAAACCGTTCGGGTTTCTAAACAAAATAGGTGGCGCGGACTACGAGGCGGCGGCGCACCTCGGCGAGCGTGTGGCGGGGCGGCGGCTCCGGC
>NC_041392.1:467242805-467284193 GCF_002162155.2 Triticum dicoccoides | reverse complement strand
CGGGAGTCCTAGTCGGACACGGCCCGTAGGTCGGTTCCCTCTTTTTTAAATAATTACGCTCGGAAGAAAAATAAAAAAAAAATACTAAACGGGCTCCAAAAATCCCGAAATAAATTTTCCCGGGCTTCTAAAATCAAGCCCGACAAAGTGAACATTTATTTGGGCCCTAAATGCAATTTTGAAAAACGCACATATTTCCTAAATTCAAATAAAACACCAAAAAACTCCGAAATAAAATCTTATTTGATTTTATTATTAAATTCTCAATATTTCTTTATTTTGGGAAAGTCATTTTATTCCCTCTCTCATATTTTTTGTAATAGAAATAATTGATGATAAAATAAATAAAATCAAATGATCCTAATCTCAAAATTTGAGAAAACTCAAATATGAAAATAAAGAAATCCCCAACTCTCTCCGTTGGTCATTGAGTTGCGTAGAATTTCTAGGATCAACCAAAATGCAAAATAAAATATGATATGCATTGATGATCTAATGTATAACATTCCAAATTGAAAATTTGGGATGTTACATCAACTACAGGTGCCATACGGTCGAACCGACCTACACAGCACCATCAGGAACAGAACTTATACATCCTTAAAAAATGCAACAGTGTGAGCATAGTGGTAATGGACCATGTTTTAGTAGCATCATTCGGATAGCACCATACGTTTCCGGTTACTTTGCTACCAACCATCCATGGACCACAAGATCCAATCAAATATTGCACAAACCAAGCGAATTGAGGATATCATAATGCGCTCTCGACTGCAGGTGCGCTAAAAAGAAGACGAAAGAGTAGAAGAAAAGAGACAACTGGGCTTTACCTTGGTGAAAACCCGGAGCAGGAGGGGGCAGGTCTGCACAAGAAGAATTCAGTCAATCAGTCCTCGCAATCCTCTAAATGCAAAACCGAATAACATGCCTAAATATAGTGCTTACTGAACTGCACACTAGCATCTGCCCGCACGCTAGATAACAAGTAAAAACGTTAGGGTTGCGTAGGCCTGGCTGACCTTCTCACGGTCGATGGGTTCGGGGCGGGGGCGCGCCATGGGAGGCGGGCCACGGTGCATCGGTGGGTCACCTGGACCATGCTGGAGAAGTCGCGGAGGGTGAGGAAGGTGAGGCCAGCGTGGAAGCGGCGGAGGGCGACCCAACCGCAGAGCCAGACCCGGCGCCCAACGTCGCCCGCCCCGAGCTCGCCGTAGAGAGCGTCCCTCTGGGGCCACTCCAGAGGCTGCATCCTCTCCAGCTTCGCCCCGGCCACGGGGAGGCCGCCGCCTCCTTCGGCGGGGTCGCCGCATCAGTGGGGTCGAAGAAGGTGCGGCCGAAGGCGTTGAGCGGGGCGGCGTCGGTGGGGCGGAGGAGGTAGAGGAAGCACCAGGCGGCGAGGAATGCGAGGATGGCGACGAGGGAGAAGGGGTGCGCGAGGAGGGAGAGCGCGGCGTAGTTGACGCGGAAGTAGGCGAGGTTCTTGCGGAGGCGGGCGGTGGCGTCGAAGAGGGAGTCCGGGCGCGAGAGCGCGGCACGGTCCAGGAGCTCGGGCTAGGGGCGGGCGCCCGAGAGGGAGTGCTTGGCCGAGTTGTAGAGGCGGCCCAGGAAGGCACGCGTGGCGGCTGGGTCCGGGGAGGCGATGGAGGTGGCGGCGGCGTCCGGGGCAGCGGGGAGGACAGTCACGGGCGCGGCGGCCGGGACGATGGTGGGGAGGACGGTGGCCGGGACGGTTGTAGCACCTAGGGTTAGAGGACCTGGATCTGGATCGGGGAAGAGGGAGGCGGCGGAGAAGGGACCTGGATCTGGATGGGGGAGGAGGGGTAGAGACCTAGGGTTTCTCGGGAAGGAAGGGGATTGAGGGAGGAGAGGCGCTGGATCCGTAGGAGGTGGACGGCTTAGATCGACTATAATGGGGTGATCCGTGGGCTGCGTCCTGATTGGTTCAAACTATGAGCCATTAAAAATTACTCTATTTCTTAGTGCTAAAAACAAGGGGGTGTGAAGCAGCTTCCAAAAATATTTTGCAAAATGCCATCACTAAAATTTTCAATTAAGTTAGACCATATTTTATGGATGATCACCAATTTGATTGCATTTTCGATCTTTCTACCTACGAGCGGTCATGCCCGCCGTTTTGACCGCATTTTGAAACAGGTCATAAAAATTCAAAAAAATGGAAAACCTTCGCATTGTGCCATTATATGTGGCCAAGTTACCGGGAAATGGCAAACAATGTTGCCTAAGGAAGTTTTCATTTTCTTTGGACGAAAAAACAATTTTCCATTTTTCGAGTGCCCAAAAGGAGGTTTTTTGTGATGGACCTCCCAAATAATTGTTGCAAAATTGGACCAAATCATTTTTCTAAAATATTAGGCCATATTTAATGCACAATTGACCAAATGGTTGGGTGTAAAAAGTTTTGATCCTCCTCTCGTGAAAAAGACAAATTTCCGTCGATTCAGTAGGAAGCGGGTCAAATTTGAATTGCAGCTGCATCATAGTTTGCTATTTATTTTTTACAAAAATCATTTCTAGGTACATAAGTACCTATTTAATCAGAGAAACACCAATAAAATTCCAAGATTCAACCACTAGCTAGGAATGGTCATTCCCGCCGTTTTGACCGCATTTTGAAACGGGCATAAAAAATTCAAAAAAATTCAAAAAATGGGGAAACCTTCGCATTGTGTCATTATATATGGCCAAGTTCCCAGGAAAAATAACAAACTTGTAATATGGCAATTATTTTAAAAAAGTGTTCTCAGAAATGAGCTATCACGTGTGGAGATCAATGTCTTTCAAGCCAAATGATCAATCTTATGGCCACATTCATGGCATAGTTTGTTCAAATGATCTCATATTTTGCACAAGGGTGCATATTGGAATGACAAACAATATTGCCTAAGGAAGTTTTCATTTTCCTTGGACGGAAAAACCATTTTCAATTTTTCGAGTGTCCAAAAAGGTTTTTTTTGTGAAGAACCTACCAAATAATTGTTGCAAAATTGGACCAAATCATTTTTCTAAAATATTAGGCCATATTTAATGCACAATTGACCAAATGGTTGGGTGTAAAAAGTTTTGATCCTCCTCTCGTGAAAAAGACAAATTTCCGTCGATTCAGTAGGAAGCGGGTCAAATTTGAACTACAGCTGCATCATAGTTTGCTATTTATTTAAAAAAAATCATTTCTAGGTACATAAGTACCTATTTAATCAGAGAAACACCAATAAAATTCCAAGATTCAACCACTAGCTAGGAACGGTCATTCCCGCCGTTTTGACCGCATTTTGAAACGGGCATAAAAAGTTCAAAAAAATTCAAAAAATTGGGAAACCTTCACATTGTGTCATTATATGTGGCCAAGTTCCCAGGAAAAATAACAAACTTGTAACGCGGCAATTATTTTAAAAAAAAGTGTTCTCAGAAACGAGCTATCACGTGTGGAGATCAATGGCTTTCAAGCCAAATGATCAATCTTATGGCCACATTCATGGCATAGTTTGTTCAAATGATCTCATATTGTGCACAAGGGTGCATATTGGAATGACAAACAATATTGCCTAAGGAAGTTTTCATTTTCCTTGGACGGAAAAACCATTTTCAATTTTTCGAGTGTCCAAAAAGGTTTTTTTTTGTGAAGAACCTACCAAATAATTGTTGCAAAATTGGACCAAATCATGTTTCTAAAATATTAGGCCATATTTAATGCACAATTGACCAAATGGTTGGGTGTAAAAAGTTTTGATCCTCCTCTGGTGAAAAAGACAAATTTTCGCCGATTCAGTAGGAAGCGGGTCAAATTTGAACTGTAGTTGCCTTATAGTTTGCTCTTTATTTTTTCTAAAACTCATTTCTAGATACATAAGTATCTATTTAATTAGAGAAACACCAAAAAATTCCAAGATTCAACCACTAGCTAGGAACGGTCATTCCCGCCGTTTTGACCGCATTTTGAAACGAGCATAAAAAATTCAAAAAAAATCAAAATATTGGGAAACCTTCGCATCGTGTCATTATATGTGGCCAAGTTCCTAGGAAAAATAACAAACTTGTAATATGGCAATTATTTTAAAAAAGTGTTCTCAGAAACGAGCTATCACGTGTGGAGATCAATGGCTTTCAAACCAAATGATCAATCTTATGGCCACATTCATGGCATAGTTTGTTCAAATGATCTCATATTGTGCACAAGGGTGCATATTGGAATGACAAACAATATTGCCTAAGGAAGTTTTCATTTTCCTTGGACGGAAAAACCATTTTCAATTTTTCGAGTGCCCAAAAGGTTTTTTTTTGTGAAGGACCTCCCAAATAATTGTTGCAAAATTGGACCAAATCATTTTTCTAAAATATTAGGCCATATTTAATGCACAATTGACCAAATGGTTGGGTGTAAAAAGTTTTGATCCTCCTCTCGTGAAAAAGACAAATTTCCGTCGATTCAGTAGGAAGCGGGTCAAATTTGAACTACAGCTGCATCATAGTTTGCTATTTATTTTTTTACAAAAATCATTTCTAGGTACATAAGTACCTATTTAATCAGAGAAGCACCAATAAAATTCCAAGATTCAACCACTAGCTAGGAACAGTCATTCCCGCCGTTTTGACCGCATTTTGAAACGGGCATAAAAAATTCAAAAAAATTCAAAAAATTGGGAAACCTTCGCATTGTGTCATTATATGTGGCCAAGTTCCCAGGAAAAATAACAAACTTGTAACATGGCAATTATTTAAAAAAAGTGTTCTCAGAAACGAGCTATCACGTGTGGAGATCAATGGCTTTGAAGCCAAATGATCAATCTTATGGCCACATTCATGGCATAGTTTGTTCAAACGATCTCATATTGTGCACAAGGGTGCATATTGGAATGGCAAACAATGTTGCCTAAGGAAGTTTTCATTTTCTTTGGACGAAAAAACCATTTCCCATTTTTCGAGTGCCCAAAAGGAGGTTTTTTTGTGAAGGACCTCCCAAATAATTGTTGCAAAATTGGACCAAATCATTTTTCTAAAATACTAGGACATATTTAATGCACAATTGACAAAATGGTTGGGAGTAAAAAGTTTTGATCCACCTCTCGTGAAAAAGACAAATTTCCGTCGATTCTGTAGGAAGCGGGTCAAATTTGAACTGTAGCTGTCTCATAGTTTGCTATTTATTTTTTCCAAAAATCATTTCTAGGTACATAAGTACCTATTTAATCATAAATACATGGTTTGGTGGCGATACGTCGAGGTTTGGGCGGTGGCCGAGGGCCCCAACTCTAGAGCGCGTAAACTCGCATGCCCGCCGCGTGGTCACCGCGTGACCCTGGCATTGCCATGTCTTCTGGGAGGCATAGGCATGTCTAGTGGGTTGGGCACTCCCCAGGTAGGTGCTAGGAAGAAAATTACAACATAAGATTCTCACGAGGAGACCGATGGATGCTCAAACATGAATAAGCAGCCAAGTGTTTGATTAGCGGTACGGGAAATGTACATGGCCAATGGGCGTGAGTTTTGGCCGAGGATGATCATCTACTAAGGAGAATGTATTCACAAATTTTCAGCTCAAAAGGAGGATCCTAGGTGGTACTTGCTTTGCAAAGTACCACACTGGACAAAAATATGAATGTTGAAGCTGGGCTCAAAATAATGAATGGATTGAGCTGAAATTTGGTGGAGCATGGTTATTTAGGCATAGGAAAGCATTGTAGAAAATTGATATCATTTTGACATGCCAAAGTAGTACTTCCTTCACAATGCTCTTCTATGGACAAAAACTTGGGAAAACTAGTGAGAGAGATTGGATGAATGAAATGAGCTAAAAATTGGTGTAGGTAAGTTACATAGGTATGGTCATGCGCTGGTAAATTTTCAGATCATTTGGGTAAGACTAGCTAGTACTTACTTCACAAAGCTTCTCTCGAGGTAGAAACTTTGGAAATTTCCTGAGAAAGATTTACTAGGAAAATTGAGCTGAATATTATCATGTGGCAATGATTTGGGTATGGAAGAGTGCCCGAAAAGTTTGAGGGTAATAGGAGGGGTCTATATAACACTTGCTTTGCAACATGCCAATTTGGCCATAAAATATAAATTGAACCTGGGCTCACATAGATGATTTGACTGAGCTGCAATTTGGAGGAGGGTGATAATTTGGGCATATGAAGGAACTGTATAAATTTCATGTCATTTAGAGATATAAAAAAGGTACTTCCTTCACAATGCTTCTAGGTGGACAAAAACTTTGGAAATTTGCCGAGGAAGATTTGCTAGGCAAATGGAGCTGAATTTTGTCATGCGGTAATGATTTGGATAGGAAAGAGTGCCCAAAAATTCCGAGGGAAATCAAGAATATATAAATAGCACTTCCTTCATAAAGTGTTGTTGTGAACAAAATAGGAAAATGAATATTGTTGAATTAGGTTTGAACTAGGCAAGGAAGGATTTGTACATAATTGATGAAGATATGCCCCAAAGAATTTATGAGATTTTTTTGGGAATTTTGGGAATGATAGAAATATAGGTTGCTTCACAACCTAGGGCAAAAACTGCCACATGGACATGACACATAGGCAAAACTGATGAGATGGCGCCTAGTCATCACAACCCACCACAATCTACAAGGCCATGACCATCTATATTGGTCATTAACAACTAGAAATAAGGCAACGGACTAGCACTGTTTGCTTTGTGACCATTTCGTGTAAGGAAATTACGACCTTTCTGATCAAAATGGTCGCAATGGTTTAGGGTTTGGAGCCCCCTGAACAGCTTTTGACCAATTGGTCTAAAATGGTCATAAATTTATGACCAATTCTTCGAGGGTCACTGACAGAAGGTCATAAGTTGACATATTTCTTGTAGTGTTCCTTTTGTGTGCTCGCACCGCTCATGAACCGGCAGGGGGTAGCCAATATTTTCCATGCTAGATGTGTTATTCTCAAGATGAGTGTTTATTCACTTGTCATTACACGAGAGTACGACAAAGGTATTAGGGATGTCCAGTCCCAAGGTGAAAAGAAAGTTACTTTATGTTGTCACATAATAAATCCCTTGGAAAGTGTTGGTATGGAAGGTACCCATGGATACGGCTAGCCATGGAAAGTGAATGAATGGTGGAAAAAGGAATAAACTTTATTTTCTGTTTGGGAACCGCCTATGATATATATAGCATGGAAAGTGTTGGGAATTACTCGGTCATTTTCATTGACGGAAAATGTATGCAACCCAAAATGTTTTATCTCTATTTTTCCGCTTTGAGCTCTAGCACCTCTACAAATCCCTACTTCCCTCTGCGAAGGCCCATTCTATTCACTTTATGCAATTTTTACTTTTTATTTTGAGTCTCCATCTTATCTTATAAAGCACCAACTAAGGGCACTATGATCGTACTTGAGCATTGGGTGTAGCTAATATGCGAGTATGTTTTATGAATGGATCAATGATTGAGCATAATGGGCTAGGGATAACTTGCTTTAACATTGATATTTTGAAAGACTTGGTTGCTTGTTGATATTCTTGAGTGTTGAAATCTTCATGTCAAAACTAGACTATTGCTTTGACTCATATAAAATTCCATATGTCCATGCTAAGAAAAAGAAGAATATGTGATGAAGATGTTAGGCAGCATTCCACATCAAAAGTTCTGTTTTTATCATTTACCTACTTGAGGACGCGCAGGAATTAAGCTTGGGGATGCTGATATGTCTCTAACGTATCTATAATTTTTGATTGTTCCATGCTGTTATATTATCATTCTTGGATGTTTTACAATCATTTTATAGCAACTTTACATCATTTTTTGGACTAACCTATTGACATAATGCCTAGTGCCAGTTGTTGTTTTTTGCTTGTTTTTTACTTCGCAAAAAATCAATACCAAACAGAGTCCAAAAGCAGCGAAACTTTTTGGAGATATTTTCTGGACCAGAAGACACAAGATGGGCCAAATAAGTACTATAGGGGTGCCCCGAGGGGGTCACAGCCCACCTGGGCGCACACTGGTGGGTTGTGCCCTCCTCGGTGGCCTCCTGCACCGCCTCTTCACCCTATAAATTCTCAAATATTCCAGAAACCCTAGGAGAGTCGACGAAACACAATTCCAGCCGCCGCAAGTTCCACAACCACGACATCCAATCTAGACACCATCACAGAGGTGTTCATCATCCTCATTGGTGCCTCTCCGATGATGCGTCAGTAGTTCATTGTAGACCTACGGGTCCGTAGGCAGTAGCTAGATGGCTTCTTCTCTCTTTTTGATTCTCAATACAATGGTCTCTTGGAGATCTATGTGATGTAACTCTTTTGCGTTGTGTTTGTTGGGATCCGATGAACTTTGAGTTTATGATCAGATCTATTTTATCAATGAAAGTTATTTGAGTTTTGATCTCTTATATGCATGATTGCTTATAGCCTCATATTTCTTGTTTGAATCTTTGGTTTAGTTAGGCTGACTAGATCGATTTTTGTTGCCATGGGAAGAGGTGCTTTGTGATGGGTTCGATCTTGCGGTTTTCTTTCGCAGTGACAGAAGGGACAACAAGACACGTATTGATCGTTGCTATTAAGGATACCAAGATGGGGCCTATTCCTACATGAATAGATCTTGTCTACATCATGTCATTGTTCTTATTGCATTACTTCATTTCTCCATGAACTTAATACACTAGATGCATGCTGGATAGCGGTCGATGTGTGGAGTAATAGTAGTAGATGCAGGAAGGAATCGATCTACTAATATTGGACGTGATGCCTATATAATGATCATTGCCTGTATATCGTCATAATTATTTGAAGTTCTATCAATTGCCCAACAATAATTTGTTTACCCATCGTATGCTATTTTCTCGAGAGAAGCCATTATTGAAATCTACGGCCCCCGGGTCTATTCTTTATCGTATTTGCTTCAAGATATATTTTTATTTGCTTTTGTTTTCAGATCTATAATTCTAAAACCCAAAAATACCTTGCTGTATTTTTTCTTTATTTATTTCATTTTGTTTTAATGAGAGATCTATTTATCCAAAACCATACAAATCAATCTATCTTTTTACCCGAGAGGGATTGACAACCCCTCTTACGCGTCGGGTTGCAAGTATTTGTTCTTTGTGTGCAGGTATTGTTTACGTAGTGTTGCTTGGTTCTCCTACTAGTTCGATAACCTTGGTTTCATCACTGAGGGAAATACCTACCATAGTTGTGCTGCATCATCCCTTCCTCTTCGGGGAAAAACTAACGCGGACACGAGCCATCAGTCACTACCGCGAAGACAACCGCCAGGCATCGACGCCGCCTTGACGGCGAGCTTGTCAAGATCGGCGAGGAGTGGTCGCTCGACGACTACTCCGTGAATTCCGGCCGTGGAAAGGCCGCCACTAGGGCACTAAAGGCTGCATCGGCAGTAGTCGCGGTGGCCCTCCGCATCGTACAACAGGAAGCAGAGCGGCTCCTTCGCGAATGGCAGACAACCGTCGGATAAGGTTGTGGTGGCCCTGCAGCGCCGTTCCGCCGCTGGAGGGACCACGGTGACGGCATAAACGATGAAGGCGGTAGGACAAGACATGACGGTCACGCGTACGAGGTGGACGTCCGGTTTAGGGTTTAGTTTTTTTCTAGTTCTTTAGTTAAAAGGTCGAGATATCAACCTTTTAATGTAAATTATGACCTAACTTGAATAAAATCTCTTATGTTTACATGAATTTCGTCCGTTTAGTTCAAATAGTGGTTCAAATGTATGCGAACAACGTTGGATGGTTGGCTCCCGCATCCGTGTCCGCGCACTGGTTCTCTTGTCTGCCACGGACGGATGCTAGAGAAAATTTGCGGGTCAGAACCGTAGATGCCCTTAGCTAAGAATAGTAGATGAGTAGATATCATCGTTTAGTTATACATGTGTGTACACATATGATTTAGGAAATCTTTCATTTTCTTGCCAACTAAGCATATATTTGGGCTAGATCATGGCGACTGAGTTTGTACTGATTTACCATTGTTAATGCTTTCTTTTGATATCAGAAGATACTGTATTAGATAGATTTATTGTAAACAATGTACACCAATTAATGTTCTGATTTGAAAACATAAGGATGTGATATTTACTTAATTATTTATTACAATTAATAATGCATTCATTTTACACCATCAAACTATGAGTACAAAAGTTATTATGATATATTTTCATAGCTAATGCATCCCTGGTAGTATTGATTCCCGCAGCTTTATTTGTAACAAATTTGATTCCCCGAATATTGATTGATTTGATAACTAATATATTGATATAGAAGATATTATTAATTACCATTAAATAATTGACATAAGTAGGCTGCAATATGTATCTATATAACAGTAAGAGAGGTGAACACTACCACAAGCAAAAAGTATACCCAAAGAGCACCGATCATTGAAAAGGTACTAGGTTGTTGCGGAAAAATAAAACTAAGAAACTAGTGCCTCTCGAAATGGTTATCTTCAAGAAGAAAGCAGGCGCCCTATTTTTGGCAACTCTCATGGTCATGGCTACTCTTCTCTCCTCATGCGAAGCGAACAATAAGGTTATGTTATTTTACATGTCTTCCTTATTCTCCTTGATCATTTGCTTAACGTGCATCTTGAAATGTTGAGATCCCATTAAAACTAGTGTATATTTAGCAATGCCAAAATATAAGGTGGCAAGCTATGTTGCACATAATTGGCCTAACAAAATGTGTTGACCGGTGCAGATACAAACAGATGCTCTCCCCCTACCTTCGAAGTGCTATGAGTTGGACTTACCTAACTGCACGTTGGAATCATGCAAGAAATTTTGCGCTGGAGGAAAGTGCAGTTCCTACGATGGCTGTTGCTGCCCCATTGCCTAAGACACCACAAAAATGTTAAACAAAAGGCTCGCATAATAAAATAATTTCCTACATGCATATTACATATATGTATGTGCTAGCTCTGGCACATTCTAATCCTATATCTAGCCTACTCGTACAATTAAAGCAAAGCCTGTTCTTTCTTCGGTATTGCGATTGATATGGATGGAGCTACTCTAAAACCCCTGGTTCCTAACTCAGGCGACTTGCCCGATACTATCCTGTCGAAAAAACCGAACCTTATCTTTTTCTCTCTTCTTCCCACATGTTAGTGACTCGGTCTGATAAACTCAGGGAGCAGCGCGCCGCCGATTCTTGCCCGCCTTCTTTCCCGCCGGCGCCAGGTAACCACACACGCCGCCGGTCAACAGATCCTCCACGCGGGCCGAGCCCAAATCCTCCGTCGGCTACCGCGCACATACCCAAATCCCCTATGCCGGCCGGTGCCCAACGCCTCCATGGTTGCTGCCACAGCTGTGGACCCCGTTGACCCCATCGCGCTGCCTGGGCCTCCTGACACCATCTTAGGATGCCGTTGCTGCCATGGACCACCATCGTGCCAGCTTGGACTCACGGAACCCTTGTATAAGGCTGTCCGTAATGAGGAGTATCATAGGTAGTGTCATGCATGCCAACTAGATAATTTTAATGATATGACATAAAATTAAATGAAGAAAGAAAGAGTTGAGTATCATAGTACCATATCATATTAAATGATATCATATTATAAAGAGAGAGTTGAGTATCATGATACCATATCATATTAAATGATATGTTACTACTACCGAAATTGCACTTCCTATGGTTTTGTAATAACAATAAGTACACTTTACTCTTACAGAAATTCTTTGTTTATATTCTGCCGCTATGCTTGTCAATTCTCAATGATATGATCCATACACAGAAATTCTGAATGACATGCCATAATCTGTGTTTGGGAGGTTCACTCTCTGTCTTTGAGAAGTACGTTCTTTGTATCTTGGGGGTGGAAGTATGTCACTCCACCTAGGAAATTCATTTTATTCTGTTGGGGTTTTCTTTGAGTCTTTTTGCAAAAATATCATGTGTGATTGCAGTTCCAAAATAATGCAGTGTTTATTTGGTTGTGGAGAATTTCGGGCATTTATTAGAGGAGGTGCAATCTATATTTTCGAGGAGTACATTACGCGGAAATCTGTTTGTGAGCTCTAGACACTCATATTGGGCTGATGTTGTTAATGTGGTAGTATTGCTTCACTTCCCTTGTTACACACTGTTCGCCCTAGTTTTGGCTCTCAAACAATATCTCGTAGAAAGCTCGTTCTCTAATACTCCCTCTATAAACTAATATAAGAGCCTTTAGATCACTACTTTAGCCGCATTTTTGGAGGGAGTAGTAGACAAGAAGATATACATATACTGCTATAATTTATTTCCATTTTTGCCATGTCATGAAAAAATCACATGGAGCTGCTGGTACATAGTTAGCCGCATTCTTCAGAGTTAGGTGCCTATTGTTGATGTTAGAAGAATAGCAACTTGTATTACTAGGAGGCCAAAGCCAGCATATACATGATATACATGAGGATGCCAAAAGGCTAGAATACAAAAGGCCAAAGGCCATCACCAATATAACTCTAACATCAAACTCATGGTGGATCCACAACACTGAGTTTGGAGAGGTGAAATCTATGTTGCGCTCTAGTCTCGGCCTTTGAGAAGAAGTCTGCTAGCTATAACTTGGAAGGCACATATTGAAGAGCAACAACATGATCCTGCACATCAGTACGCACATAAGAAGCATGAACACCAATATGCTTGGTAAGCTCATGCATCATGGGGTCCCGCGCAATACTTATAGCACATGTATTGTCACACAAGAGGGCGGGAGGTGTAGTAACAAAAACACCAAAATCCTCTAGTAGCCATCGTAATCATGTCACCTCTGCCATCAGAAGAGCCATGGCTCTCAACTCGGCCTCTGCTTCTGAACGGGAAAATGAAGTCTGTTTCTTCGTCTTCCAGCCAATGAGAGAACCACCAACAAAAACATAGTGAGCAGATAGTGAACGGCGATCCAAAGGATCACTCGCCCATGTAGCATCTAAATAGGCCTGGAGCTGGAACAGGGAAAAAGACACGATGAGAGATTGTGCCACGAAGATATTGTAGAACACGAAGAAGATGACTATAGTGAACTGAAGTGCGAGCGGAAACAAACTGACTCGGAATAGAGATATCCGGACGAGTGACAACAAGATAGATAAGACTCCCAACAAAATGACGATAACACGTCAGATTAGATAATAGCTCACCATCAGAAGCGTGAAGGTTAACATTGAGCTCCATAGGAGTCTCGACAGTGCGCTCATCACTAGGACCCGCACGAGCAATAAGATTCTGGATATACTTTTCTTGGGAAAAAGACATCAGAGGTGGAGGAAACCTCAATCTCAAGAAAGTAACGAAGATGACCAAGATCAGGCATAAGAAACTGCTCACTGAGACGGGCCTTGACAAAGGCAATGTACTCAAAATCATCGCCAGTGATGATCATATCATCAACATATAGAAGAAGAAGAGTGCGACCATGAGCAGAAAGGTGGTCAAACAGCGCTGGATCATGAGCACTAGGCGAAAAACTAGCCACGGTGACCACAGAGGCAAAACGCTCAAACCAAGCACAAGGGGCTTGCTTAAGGCCATCGAGAGAGCAATGAAGACGGCAGGCCATGCCATTAGGAACTGAATATCCAGGTGGTGGCTGCATATAAAATTCCTCGCGCAACTCACCATTAAGAAAGACTTCCTTAACATCAAGCTGAGACACGGACCACTGGCGAACATAGGCCATGGCGAGAAGTGTGTGGACGGTGGTCTATGGGCCACAAGAGCAAAAGTCTCATCGTAATCATGACCATGCTCTTGCTGAAAGCCACGAGCCACAAGAGGATCTTTATAACGCTCAAGAGAATCATCAGAGCAGGTCTTAATTTTATAGACCCACTTACAAGTGATGGGATGAATATGGGGAGGAAGAGAAACCTGATCCCACATGCCGGTGTGCTCAAGGAAGGCAATCACCTCTGTCATCGCAAACTACCATTCAGGATGAACAACAACATCTCGATAAGAAGTCGGCTCAAGAACAGCCGAAAGACCACAACGAGAAGGAAAATATCGGTCAGGGGGTAGACAAGGCCAAGAACAAAGACCATAAGTCAGCTGAGAGAAGGAAGACGACACACGAGAAGTAGAGGGCACATCTGTAGACTTATCCACAACACATGGACGATGAGTATAATGAAAAGGAAAGGAGGGAAGAGGTGGAATCACTGGAGGTGGAGAGGGGGAATGTATCAGTGATGAAGGTGGAGAAGGGGAAGGTATCGATGATGAAGGTAGAGTGTCATGTGATGAGGGAGGAGAATAAACCATATGAGAGGAAGGCGCCAGATCTGCAATAGCAGGACGAGGAGTAGGAATACCTGACATAGAGGGAGGTGTATCTGGAATCATAAGAAAAGAGTGTCCTCCATGGAAAAGGCTTAGGAGAATGGACGCAGGTTTAAGGGACGAGACTCATCAAAGGTGACATCCCGGGAAATACGCATCCGGTGACTGACAGGATCCCAACATCGATTGCCCTTATGCTCATCACTGTATTCGATAAAGACACACTCAACGGACTAAGCAGTCAGTTTCGGGTAAAACATAGCAAACGCAACCAAACAAACAAAGCATCGAATAATTAGGAGAACGACCGGAAAGACGCTTGAGAAGAATACCACCTTGTAGAGCAGCAGATGGTTGAATGCTGATGAGATAGGTGGAAGTGGTAACAGCCTCACCCATAAATGAGGCAGAAGAGAGGCGGCGATCATCATTGCATGCGCCATCTCAAGAAGGTGATGATGCTTGCGCTCAGCCACACCATTATGAGCATGAGCGCTAGGACAAGAGAACTGACTAAGGGTACCTTGCTCAGCAAAGAATCCTCACAACGCATGGGAGATATACTCACCAGATAAATCTACGCGAAAAACACTAATATGAGTGGAAAACTAGGTATTGATACGTCTCCAACATATCTACTTTTCCTAACGCTTTTCCTCTTGTTTTGGACTCTAATTTGCATGATTTGAATGAAACTAACCCGGAATGACATTGTTTTCAGTAGAACTACCATGGTGTTGTTTTTGTGCAGAAATAAAAGTTCTCGAAACGAAATGAAACTTTGGGAGGATTTTTATATAATAAAATAGAATTTCTGGAGCCAAGAACCACCGGAGGGGGAACCTGGGTGGGCACAACCCACCAGGAATAACACCACTAGAGGAAAGACAACATACATCTCATCAAAATATCGAATGAATACCAAATTCACACGATTACTTAAAAAAAGACTTCACCCATGTCCTCGGGAACAAACATAACTACTCACAAAGCATATTCATGTTCATAATCAGAGGGGTAATAATTATCATTAAGGATCTGAACATATGATGTTCCACCGAACAAACCAACTTGCATCAACTACAAGGAGTAATCAACACTACTAGCAACCCACAGGTACCAATCTGAGGTTTTGAGACAAAGATCGGATACCAGAGATGAACTAGGGATTCAGAGGATATGGTGTTGGTGAAGATGTTGGTGGAGATTGACCCCCTCTCGATGAGAGTATCATTGGTGATGATGATGGCTTCGATTTTCCCCCTCCCAGTGGAAAGTTTCCCCAGCATAACAGTTCCACCGGAGCCCTAGATTGGTTCTGCCCAGGTTCCGCCACGAGACGATGACGCTTCATCCCGAAAGCTTCCTCTTGATTTTTTCCAGGTTAAAACACATCATATAGTAGAAGATGGGCACCGAAGGCCTGCCAAGTGGCTCACAAGGCAGGGGGCGCGCCCAGGGGGTAGGGCATGCCCCCCACCCTTGTGGATGCCTGGTGGGTCCCCCGGTTCTTTCTTTGCCCAATATGTTTTGTATATTCCAAAATAATTCTCCGTAAATTTTCAGGACTTTTGGAGTTGTGCAGAACATGTCTCTCAGATTTGCTCCTTTTCTAGTCCAAAATTCCAATTGTCGGCATTCTCCCTCTTCATGTCAACCTTGTGAAATAAGAGAGAAAAGGCATACGTATTGTGCTATAATGTGTAATAACATCCCATAATGCAATAAATATCAATGTAAAAGCATGATGCAAAATGGACGTATCAACTCCCCAAGCTTAGACCTCGCTTATCCTCAAGCGAAAGCCGAAATCGAAAAATATTTCCACATGTTTAGTGATAGAGGTGTCGATAACATAAAATACAGACATGAGGGCATCATGATCATCTTTAGAACAACAACATATATTGTCATATAATTTCTTATGCTAAAGTAACAATTCATTCACAAAGTAAAGTATGAACCAAAAACTTCATTGAAAACTAAGAAACTATGATCTCAGTCATTGAAGCAATTGCAATTTATCAGAACATCGGAAAGAGTCAATTTAAGAGCTTTTGTATAGCAAGTCCACATGTTCAACCATCTTTTAGTCTTTCACAATTGCTAACACTCACGCGATACTTATGGGTTCAAAGCCTCAGTCGGACATAGAGAAAGATAGGGGCCTATAGTTTCGCCTCTCAACCTTTTACCTCAAGGGCAATATCAACAGTAATACTTTATGATAACCTACATCCAAGTGGATATATATAGCGCTTGCCAGAAATAAAAAGTGTAAAAAGGAAAGGTGAAGATCACCATGACTCTTGTATAAGGGTAGAAGATAAAAGTAAAAGATAGGCCCTTTGCAGAGGGAAGCAGAGGTTGTCATGCGTTTTTATGGTTAGATGCACAAAATCTTAATGCAAAAGAACGTCACTTTATATTGCCACTCGTGATAAAGAACTTTATTATGCAGTCTGTCGCTTTTATTTCTTCCATATCACAAGTTTGCATAAAGCTTATTTTCTCCACACTAAAAGACCATACATATTTAGAGACAATTTTTATTGCTTGCACCGATGACAACTTACTTGAAGGATCTTACTCAATCCATAGGTAGGTATGGTGGACTCTCATGGCAAAACTGGTTTAAGGGATATTTGGATGCACAAGTAGTAACTCTACTTGGTGCAAAGGATTTGGCTAGCATAAGAGGGAAAATCAAGCTCAACATGTTGGAGGATCCATGATAATATAACTTCTATTCGGATATAAGAAAACATAACCCATTATGTTGTCTTCCTTGTCCAACACATGTCATATTTTAATGAGTGCTCACAATTACAAAATGAAAGGATCGATATGGTTGACTAGAGGGGGGGTGAATAGGCAACTAACAATTTTTTGCTTTTCTTGACCAAATTAAACTTATCATCAAAATAGGTTGTCTAGATGTGCAACTAGGTGAGCAACCTATATAATGCAACAACAACAAGCACACAAGCAAGCAAGGGATACAACACAATAAAAGCTTGCTCAAGTAAAGGCAAGAGATAACCAAGAGTGGAGCCGGTGGAGACGAGGATCTGTTACCGGAGTTCCTTCCCTTTGAGAGGAAGTACGTCTCCATTGGAGCGGCGTGGAGGCACAATACTCCACTACAAAAAAAGACACATCCGTGACATTTTGGGCCGAACGAATTTTTTTCTGTCATACTTATGACACTTCTATGATGATAATTGTGACAAAACCCGGTATCATCATAGATGTGGTGGGCTCCTACTTCTATGAAAAAAATCATGACATAAAATGGGCTTCTCGTCCTGGGCGGGCCAGAGACGCAGCTGCATGACATTCTTTGGGTCGTCCATGATGGAAAAAACCATGGTAGAAGCGAGGGCTAGGAAAATATAGGGGTGTTCCCGGTTACGTTGGGTGGTCGGGGCCGAGCGATGCGCGTTTCTCTCATACACGCACGTGCATATGTGCGAGGCATTGGGCTCTAACTGAACCCGAGTGTGGCGTTCGCCTACTGAAATCGAGCGATTGCACTACAGGCTACGCATTACTGAACCTGAGCTGTAACGCACCGAGACCGTTGCACCAGGTGTCTTCCAGTTATTCGCTATTGTTGCCTTGTCATTTGTTTGCGTGTCATGCATCTCATATCATGTCATCATGTGCATCGCATTTGCATACGTGTTCGTCTCATGCATCCGAGCATTTTCCCCATTGTCCGTTTTGCACCCCGGTACTCCTATGTCCTCCAGTGTCCCCTTTTTGCCTCTTTTCGTGTGCGAGTGTTAAACGTTCTCAGATTGGACCGAGACTTGCCAAGTGGCCTTGGTATACTACCGGTAGACCACCTGTCAAGTTTCGTGCCATTTGGACTTCGTTTGATACTCCAACGGTTATCCGAGGAACCATGAAGGCCTCATGTGTGTTGCAGCCCAACACCTCTCCAAAGTGGCCCAAAACCCAGCTAAACCCTCTCCATATTCTCGGCCGTTCGATCACGATCGCATGGCTGAAAACCACACCTCATTTCGACTCTCCTAGCTCCCTCTACCTATATATATGTGACCACCTCCAAAAATTCACGGACGAAACCCTACCCTAACCTTCCCCCGCCGCCGCCGGACATTTCATCCCGCGTCACCGGACATGTCTGCCGCATCCGGCCACACACTCCGACCAATCAGGCGCCGCCATGGCACCGCCCCCGCCGCCTCAACCAACTGTGTGACGCCACGCGTCCCCGCGCCGGTGCCGACTTCGCCGGCCACCCGGGGCCCAGATCCGGCCCGCCCTGGGGCCGAACCGGGCCGCGCCGGGCCCATCTCTCTGCGCTCCTTGTCGGCACCTCGCACCGCCGCCTCTCTTCACCGGCGCCCCCGAGTCGCTCGCCGGTGACCGCGCCTCGTCGAAGCTCCGCCACCATCGCCGCGCCGCCGCCTCCATCATCGCCCGCGCATCACCGCCTCCATCACCGCCGTGAGCCGCCCTACCATGCGCCGCCCATCGCCGGCCAACCTCCGCCGAAGCCGCGCCGCTCCTCGCCGGCGTCCATCTTCGGCACCGCCCTGACCTCGTCGGAGTTCGCTCCCTACCGGATCTGGGCGGGTAGATGAGATACACCCGTTCGCGGATCCAAATGCGGCCCCTGTCCCGGAACCGCTCCGTCCCGCATTGACTTTTCACGGAGGTGATATTTTGACCAAGTCCCATATTTGTTACTTTTTCAGGCCATGTTCATCGCATCATAACTCCGCATCCGTAGCTCTGTTTCATGCGTGTGGTATATCATATTGTTCGTCTGGATGTGCTCTTCATTTCATTCCATTGCACCATGCTTGTTTGAGTTCATCTTGATGCCCTCAATGCTGTTGCAAGAGTGCTATGTGATGTTAGTTTCTGTTTCTTAAGAGATTATGGACATTTGTCATTTTTGCCATGTTTAATGTGTGCCTCCTATGAACTTGAGCCCTACATGTGTTTGGTTATATGCCATGCCATCTTGACACGGGTGTATGCCATGTATTTTTGTGATCAATGTGGTGACTAGCACAAGCATGCAAAGTAGCTCTCGTGTTGTTGCTGATTTCAGGGACTTAGAATTTCACTAAGTCTTTTTCCGGATGTTATTTTTATGCCATGTATTCATGTTGCTACAGAATGATCCATGCCTCTTTTGAGCATGTTCAGTAAGGATGATTTTGAGATATTGTTATGCTCTATCCATCCATGTCTTTATTTGCAATTATGGAGTTCCCTAGCATGACTCAATCTTGCTCTACTTTTGCTATAAAATGTTCCTGGCATATTGTTTACATGTTATTCAACTTTGCCAAGCTTGTTGTAGTTGACCCTTGCATGCTATGAGTTTGTTCTTTCCATGGTTAGCTTATTGAACATGTCTTCTTGTTGGGTGTATGCTTAGTTTGTCATGCAATGCCTTGTGGTGAGTGCATCGAGCTCGCAAACATTCCTACGTAACTCTATTTATGCCATGTCCAGTTTTCTGCTAAGTCTGAATCTGTTAACGAAAATTGCTATGTTTACATGGGTGCTATCTTGTCTTCTAATCCTTTTTGGCTTATGGTCAGTAAGGGACTTTTGTTACATGCTTTGAGTAGATTCATGTCATGCTTTGTTTTGCCATGATCTGATCCTGTAGCATGTTGTTATCTTGCTCTAAACATTGCTTCCTGGTGTTAATTCCTAGCATATTGTTATTTTCACTAAGTCTGTGAACCTGATATCGTTTGCACTTTTGCCATGCTTGTTTGAACCTGATATTGTGTGATGTAGCCATAGCTCAGTGCTCATCTTTTGTCAAGCATCTTGAGTGGATCACTGCCATGTGATTTGTAGCTATGTTAGGGTGCAGTAGCTTATTTTGCTTGATGCATTTAGATGGCATCGTGTTGTTAATTGCAGATTTGTGCCATTATTGTTTTGCTTGCCATTCGCAAAGCGTGCATTCGATTCCAGTGATCTTTATATCGATTTCGACCGAAATCAACTCATCTTTCCAGTGGTACTCTTGGTTTGCCAACTTGAGGCCTGGTTCAATATTTTCCTTCCGGAGCACGGGTATGCATTGCATTTTACATCCCGCATATCATGCCATGTTTTGCATCATGTTGATTGCGCATTGCACCGTGGTTGATTGTGTTTCCTTTGCTTGTGTTCTTGCTTTGGGTAGAGCCAGGAGACGAGTACGTGATCGAGGACTCCTTGAGTACGTTTTCGAGAATCAAGCTTTCGTCTTCTCGGAGAACTTTGCAGGCAAGATGACCATACCCTCGAAATCACTTCTATCTTTGCTTGCTAGTTGCTCACTCTATTGCTATGCCTATGCCGCGATACCTACCACTTGCTATATCATGCCCCCCATATTTCCATGTCAAGCCTCTAACCCACCTTGTTCTAGCAAACCGTTGTTTGGCTATGTTACCGCTTTGCTCAGCCCCTCTTATAGCGTTGCTAGTTGCAGGTGAAGATTGGAGTTTGTTCCTAGTTGGAACATGATTTTTGTTGGGATATCACAATATATCTTATTTAATTAATGCATCTATATACTTGGTAAAGGGTGGAAGGCTCGGCCTTATGCCTGCTGTTTTTTTCCACTCTTGCCGCCCTAGTTTCCGTCATACCGGTGTTATGTTCCTGATTTTGCGTTTCTTACGCGGTTGGGTGATAATGGGAACCCCTTGACAGTTCGCCTTGAATAAAACTCCTCCAGCAAGGCCCAACATTGGTTTTACCATTTGCCACGGAGCCTTTTTCCCTTGGGTTTCGCGGACTCAAGGGTCATCTTTATTTTAAACCCCCGGGCCAGTGCTCCTCTGAGTGTTGGTCCAACTTGTCAGCTGCCGGTGGCCACCAGGGGCAACTCTGGGCTGGCCTACCGGAACCTTGGACAATCCGGTGTGCCCTGAGAACGAGATATGTGTAGCTCCTGTCAGGATTTGTTGGCACATTCGGGCGGCTTTGCTGGTCTTGTTTTACCTTGTCGAAATGTCTTGTAACCGGGATTCCGAGTCTGATCGGGTCTTCCTGCTAGAATGAATATCCTTCATTGACCGTGAGAGCTTGTGACGGGCTAAGTTGGGACACCCCTGCAGGGATTTGAAATTTCGAAAGTCGTGCCCGCGGTTATGGGCAGATGGGAATTTGTTAATGTCCGGTTGTAGAGAACTTGACACTTGACTTAATTAAAATACATCAACCGCGTGTGTAGCCGTGATGATCTCTTTTCGGCGGAGTCCGCGAAGTGAACACAGTGTTGGAGTTATGCTTGCACGTAAGTAGTTTCAGGATCACTTCTTGATCATTATTAGTTCGCGATCGTGCTTTGCTTCTCTTCTCGCTCTCTTTTGCGTATGCTAGTGCTTGCTGCAGCTCCACCTCACTACCCCTTTCCTACCCATAAGCTTAAATAGTCTTGATCTTGAGGGTGTGAGATTGCTAAGTCCTCGTGGCTCACAGATACTTCCAAAACCAGTTTCAGGTGCCGACGATGACCGTGCAGGTGACGCAACCGAGCTCGAGGAGGAGCTCGATGAAGATCGTGTTAGTAGTCTTGTTTCGTTTCCAGTTGATTAGTAGTGGAGCCCAGTTGGGGTCGATCGGGGATCTTTTGCATTAGGGGTTGTCTTTCTTTATTTGGTTCCGTAGTCGGACCTTGTTTGTATCTGGATGATGTAATGCTATATTTATGTATTGTGTGAAGTGGCGATTGTAAGCCAACTCTTTATCTCTATCTTATTCAGTACATGGGATGTGTAAAGATTACCCCTCTTGCGACATGCCTACAATGCGGTTATGCCTCTAAGTCATGCTCCGACATGTAGGAGATATAGCCGCATCGTGGGTGTTACAAGTTGGTAATCAGAGGCTTCCCCGACTTAGGTGCCCCCTGCTTGATCGAATCGCTAGCGTTGCTGAGTCTAGAAAAATGTTTTGAGTCTTATAGGATTATATATATCGGAGAGTAGGATTCTTTTTACTCCTCAGTCTCTTCGTCGCTCTAGTGAGGCATCCTGACGTAGAGTTTTGACTCTTCTCTCCTTAAATTTCACGATTTTTTTAGGATCACGCGGGTATTTCCGGTTTATTCTGCGAGCCAATCCTTTGTTTGTTTTGAGTTGTGGTATTCGAGTTGCTTCGAAGTCAAATGTTGATTCCATACCTTGTCTAAGAAGTGTTCTCATACTTCTACATGAATACCAATCCTTCTTGATCATCGAGATTGTCATGTCAATCCTTTTCAACCGGCGTGTTTCTCTTCAAGTGGATCCGATCTTTTCAACATCCGCAAGATCAATTATCAGTTCTTTTCAACGGTGCTCATTTCTTCCGTCCTAAGTTGTCTTTGTTTTCCCGCCCTCCCACCCCATTTATTTCAAGGATTTGGATTTCTTAATCAATTATCATGTTATTGATGAGAAGTCTCTCCATTCTTTTCCGTCAATGTTTTACCCGGTGGCTCTCTGGAAGATGCTCTACTAGTTCATCATTCTTCGTTCTCTTTCTTCTCTGGTGGATTCAATTCAAGCTTTGTTGATCATATCCTTTTTCCTCGTTTGAAGTGCTTTCTTATGCCGGTGCATCTCTTAATCATTCCACTTCTCGCTATTCAATCGTTCCGGAGTGCTCAAGATATCTCAAAGATTCGTGTTTTCTCTCCTAATCCATTCAAGCTCTTTCGAGATTGTTATCTCATTCAAGACACTTAATTCTACCGGTGCAAAACTCTTTTCAAGAAATCTCTTCAATGGTGTTTCTCTTGAGTGGGCCCTAACCCACAGGTCTTTTCCCATGATCTTACCAGACTCTTTTAAGTTTCCTGGAGCTGTCCTCAAATCCTTTCAAAGTTTGACGTAAGAATGAATTGTCATCAGTCAAATGCCTTCTCCAAGATCTTTCACATTCTTTTCATTGTTGGTTCAACCTTTCTAATTTTCATTTCGGAGTGCCTCAACAATTCCTTGGTGGTGTCTCTCATCGTCATTCTCTGCATTTGAAGACTGAAGAAGAGTTTTCTCTGCAATCTTATTCATTCTCTTCAAGATTCATGGTTCTAGCTTGACGCCATCCTCTCATAATTGTTTCCGATTGTGAGAATTCTTTTCACCCATCCAGAGCAATTCAGAAGTCTTTTAAGTTTGATTCTCCGGAGCCCATTATCTCAGAATTATTCATTCCAGCTTTCATCTCTGGTTCTCCAGATCTTACCGGTGCTCGACCAAATATCCTCTAATCAGTTCATGATCTCTTCGTTTACTTGTATCAAAATCCCCTAAAGTATCTCCATTCGTCTTCCAATTCTTCCCAGTGAATTATGCTTTTACTATGTTGTTTTTCAATTCTTATTGTGGTTCATTCAAGATCTCTCTTCCTTCGTTATCATATCAATTCATTTGTTCTTTCGAAACCCGACCGGTGATTCATCGAAGACCTTCTCAAGTTTGTGCTATATCTCTCTTAATCCTTTCTACGAGAATAAGTAGTGTGCCAAATACATTGTTTGTCATCAATTTAATTAGTGAAGGATAAGCATAATGTAATTCTTATTCTTGTTTTGTCGAGTGAATTCAATTCCTTATTCCGAAGGTTCATCATATCACATTCTCGGTTCGAGATGCTTTATCTTCCCTTTCAGAGTTCCAAGTTTCCACTTTATCTCGTCACAAAGCTTCGTCCAATCATTGCAAGGTTTCAATCTTATTCTTTTCATCCTTCTTTTCGTTTGATCATTCTTTTGTTACCGGAGTTCTTCGTGGAGGTTACATGATGTTTCATCAAAGATTTAATTCTTTCTTGAAGTGCTCATCAAGATTCTTTTCAGAGGAGCTCAAGTTTTCTTCATCTTGCAATCCGGAGTGCAATTGCTCTCCCTTATCTTTTGAGGTGGTAATATATCATTTTTCATTCACAAGAATGAGGTATTTAAACCCATCATTTTCTTTAATGGAGTTATCTTGAATAAAATTTCACCTAAAGCCTTCCATTGAGAATGTTGCTCTTTGTGGTGATTATCTATGATCCAAGTATTATCCTTATCACCTCGGTGGAAGAAGATTTCTATCTTTTCTAGCTCTCAATCAAATCTTTTCCGCGAGTGGCAAGTTGTCACCTCATAATTTTGAGATGTCTTCTATAAGCCCATATCAAGCTTATCCTTTTCGTTGTTGATTTCCCAACAACCCCGTGCAATCCTTCCTTGCAAGGATGCTTTCCAAGTTCATTTGCGGTAGAAGTTGTCATTTTCTTCTCCGTTCTTTTGTTCTGACGATCTACCTTTTATTCCTTCATCCGGAGGCATTGTGATGTTGCTTTTTCCCCCATCATCTTGAATCGTGAGGATCGTGTTCTTTTCTTATCCATTTAACCGGAGTGTTGTGCCCTCTGCTCAAGTTCCTTTCGGCTTATCAAGTCTGGCATCTCTTTTCAATCGGAGTGCTGCCCGAATTTGTTCTTCCTTGTTCATTTTTCCTAACGGAGTGCTTTCAACTTTGTTCATCTCCGTTGTATTCTTTTCTCAAGTTGTTCAACATCTCAAGGTTTTTTTTGGTTTCACTCTTTTGTCGAAGAAGAAACTTAGTTTTACCTCTCCTCTTCCTCTTCCGTTTTCCCTTCGGTGCCATCATAGATCTCGGGACGAGATCCTCTCATAGTGGTGGAGTGTTGTAACGCCCCGAGACCGTTGCGCCATGTGTCATCCAGTTATTCACTATTGTTGCCTCGTCATTTGTTTGCGTGTCATGCATCTCATATCATGTAATCATGTGCATCGCATTTGCATACGTGTTCGTCTCATGCATCCGAGCATTTTCCCCGTTGTTCGTTTTGCATCCCGGCACTCCTATCTCCTCCGGTGTCCCCTTTTTGCCTTTTTTCGTGTGCGAGTGTTAAACGTTCTCGGATTGGACCGAGACTTGCCAAGCGGCCTTGGTATACTACCGGTAGACCACCTGTCAAGTTTCGTGCCATTTGGACTTCGTTTGATACTCCAACGGTTAACCGAGGAACCGTGAAGGCCTCGTGTGTGTTGCAGCCCAAAACCTCTCCAAAGTGGCCCAGAACCCAGCTAAACCCTCTCCATCTTCTCGGCCATTCGATCACGATCGCGTGGCCGAAAGCCGCACCTTATTTGGACTCTCCTAGCTCCCTCTACCTATATATATGTGACCACCTCGAAAAATTCGCAGACGAAACCCTACCCTAACCTTCCCCGGCCGCCGTCGGACATTTCATCCCGCATCGCCGGACATGTCTACCGCGTCCAGCCACATCACTCCGACTAATCAGGCACCGCCATGTCACCGCCCCCGCCGCCTCAGACAACTACGCGACGCCACGCGTCCCCGCGCCGGTGCCCACTTCGCCGGCCACCCGGGGCCCAGATCCGGCCCGCCCCGGGGCCGAACCGGGCCGTGCCGGGCCCGTCTCTCCACGTGCCTCGCCGGCACCTCGCACCGCCGCCTCTCTTTGCCGGCGCCCCCGAGCCGCTCGCCGGCGACCGCGCCTCGTCGGAGCTCCGCTACCATTGCCGCGCCACCGCCTCCATCGCCGTCGTGAGCCGCCGCGCCATGCGCCGCCCGTCGCCGGCCAACCTCCGCCGAAGCTGCGCCGCTCCTCGTCGGCGTCCATCTCCGGCACTGCCTTGACCTCGTCGGAGTTCGCTCCCTACCGGATCTGGGCGGGTGGATGAGATCCACCCGTTTGCAGATCCAAACACGGCCCCCGTCCCGGAACCGCTCCGTCCCGCGTTGACTTTTCGCGGAGGTGATATTTTGACTAAGTCCCAGATCTGTTACTTTTCCAGGCCATGTTCATCGCATCATAACTCCGCATCCGTAGCTCCATTTCATGTGTGTGGTATATCATATTGTTCGTCTGGATGTGCTCTTCATTTCATTCCATTGCACCATGCTTGTTTGAGTTCATCTTGATGCCCTAAATGTTGTTGCAAGAGTGCTATGTGATGTTAGTTTCTGTTTCTTAAGAGATTATGGACATTTGTCATTTTTGCCATGTTTAATGTGTGCCTCCTATGAACTTGAGCACTACATGTGTTTGGTTATATGCCATGCCATCTTTATAGGGGTGTATGCCATGTATTTTTGTGATCAATGTGGTGACTAGCACAAGCATGCAAAGTAGCTCTCGTGTTGTTGCTGCTTTCAGGGACTTAGAATTTCACCAAGTCTTTTCCCGGATGTTATTTTTATGCCATGTATTCATGTTGCTACAGAGTGATCCATGACTCTTTTGAGCATGTTCAGTAAGGATGATTTTGAGATATTGTTATGCTCTATCCATCCATGTCTTTATTTGCAATTATGGAGTACCCAAAATGACTCCATCTTGCTATACTTTTGCTATAAAATGTTCCTGACAGATTGTTTACATGTTATTCAACTTTGCCAAGCTTGTTGTAGTTGATCCTTTCATGCTATGAGTTTGTTCTTGCCATGGTAAGCTTATTGAACATGTCTTCTTGCTGGGTGTATGCTTAGTTTGTCATGCAATTCCTTGTGGTGAGTGCATCGAGCTCGCAAACATGCCTACGTAACTCTGTTTATGCCATGTCCAGTTTTCTGCTAAGTCTGAATCTATTAACGAAAATTGCTATGTTTACATGGGTGCCATCTTGTCTTATGATCCTTTTTGGCTTATGGTCAGTAAGGGACTTTTGTTACATGCTTTGAGTAGATTGATGCCATGCTTTGTTTTGTCATGGTCTGATCCTGTAGCATGTTGTTATCTTGCTCTAAACATTGCTTCCTGGTGTTAATTCCTGGCATGTTGTTATTTTGCACTTTTGCCATGCTTGTTTGAACCTGCTATTGTGTGATGTAGCCGTAGCTCAGTGTTCATCTTTTGTCAAGCATCTGGAGTGGATCACTGCCATGTGATTTGTTGCTATGTTAGAGTGCAGTAGCTTATTTTTCTTGATGCATTTAGATGGCATCGTGTTGTTAATCGCAGATTTGTGCCATTATTGTTTTGCTTGCCATTCGCAAACCGTGCATCCGATTCTGGTGATCTTTATATCGATTTCGACTGAAATCAACTCATCTTTCCAACGGAACTCTTGGTTTGCCAAGTTGAGGCCTGGTTCAATCTTTTCCTTCCGGAGCACGCATATGCATTGCATTTTACATCCCGCATATCATGCCATGTTTTGCATCATGTTGCTTGCGCATTGCACCGTGGTTGATTGTGTTTCCTTTGCTTGTGTTCTTGCTTTGGGTAGAGCCGGGAGACAAGTACGTGATCGAGGACCCGTTGAGTATGTTTTCGAGGATCAAGCTTTCGTCTTCTCGGAGAACTTTGCAGGCAAGATGACCATACCCTCGAAATCACTTCTATCTTTGCTTGCTAGTTGCTCGCTCTATTGCTATGCCTATGCCGTGATACCTACCGCTTGCTATATCATGCCCTCCATATTGCCATGTCAAGCCTCTAACCCACCTTGTCCTAGCAAACCGTTGTTTGGCTATGTTACCGCTTTGCTCAGCCCCTCTTATAGCGTTGCTAGTTGCAGGAGAAGATTGGAGTTTGTTCCTTGTTGGAACATGATTTTTGTTGGGATATCACAATATCTATTATTTAATTAATGCATCTATATACTTGGTAAAGGGTGGAAGGCTCGGCCTTATGCCTGGTGTTTTGTTCCACTCTTGCCACCCTAGTTTTCGTCATACCGGTGTTATGTTCCTTGATTTTGTGTTCCTTACGCGGTTGGGTGATAATGGGAACCCCTTGACAGTTCGCCTTGAATAAAACTCCTCCAGCAAGGCCCAACATTGGTTTTACCATTTTCCACCTAGCCTTTTTCCCTTGGGTTTCGCGGACTCAAGGGTCATCTTTATTTTAAACCCCCGGGCCAGTGCTCCTCTGAATGTTGGTCCAATCTGTCAGCTGCCGGTGGCCACCAGGGGCAACACTGGGCTGGCCTACCGGAACCTTGGACAATCCGGTGTGCCCTGAGAACGAGATATGTGCAGATCCTATCAGGATTTGTCGGCACATTCGGGCGGCTTTGCTGGTCTTGTTTTACCTTGTCAAAATGTCTGTTAACCGGGATTCCGAGTCTGATCGGGTCTTCCTGCTAGAAGGAATATCCTTCATTGACCGTGAGAGCTTGTGACGGGCTAAGTTGGGACACCCCTGCAGGGATTTGAACTTTTGAAAGTCGTGCCCGCGGTTATGGGCAGATGGGAATTTGTTAATGTCCGGTTGTAGAGAACTTGACACTTGACTTAATTAAAATACATCAACCGTGTGTGTAGCCGTGATGGTCTCTTTTTGGCGGAGTCCGGGAAGTGAACATGGTGTTGGATTTATGCTTGTGCGTAAGTAGTTTCAGGATCACTTCTTGATCATTATTAGTTTGCGGTCGTGCTTTGCTTCTCTTCTCGCTCTCTTTTGCGTATTCTAGTGCTTGCTGCAGCTCCACCTCACTACCCCTTTCCTACCCATAAGATTAAATAGTCTTGGTCGTGAGGGTGTGAGATTGCTGAGTCCTCGTGGCTCACAGATACTTCAAAAACTAGTTTCAGGTGTCGACGATGACCGTGCAGGTGACGCAACCGAGCTCGAGGAGGAGCTCGACGAAGATCATAATCATAGTCTTGTTTCGTTTCCAGTTGATCAGTAGTGGAGCCCAGTTGGGGTCGATCGGGGATCTTTTGCATTAGGGGTTGTCTTTCTTTATTTGTTTCAGTAGTCGGACCTTTTTTGTATCTGGATGATGTAATGCTATATTTATGTATTGTGTGAAGTGGCGATTGTAAGCCAACTCTTTATCTCTATCTTATTCAGTACATGGTATGTGTAAAGATTACCCCTCTTGCGACATGCCTACAATGCGGTTATGCCTCTAAGTCGTGCTCCGACATGTAGGAGATATAGACGCATCGTGGGTGTTACATGAGCGATCAATCGATGGCTGTTAACTGAACCCGATCGAGAAATTCCTTCGCTACTGCTGCTAACTGAAGCCAATTGATGATGCCTCTGGATGAACAGTGAGTGTTGCTGGGGGGGTTGGATGAACAGTTCCCGGTGGGGGTGGATGAGTAGGACCCCGTGGTGTTGCCTCTGGATGAACAGGACCCTGATCGATCGAGCCGGTTGGGGCTGGATGAATAAGACCCCGTGGAGGGCTGAATGAACAGGACCACCCCGTGGAGGGCTGGATGAACAGTAGATGATGGAGGGCTGGATGAACAGTAGCCCGTGGAGGGGTGGTTGAACAGGAGCCCATGGAGAGGGCTGGTTGAACAGTAGCCGGTGGAGTAGCGCATGGTGGAGGCTGGATGAACAGGAGCCCGTGGATGAACAGCCGCAGGTGGAGGTTGGGGGAGGTCGATGGTGGATGAATAGTAGCTCATAGAGGCTGGAGGGGGTCAACGGTGGAGATGAACAGTATCCCGTGGAGTCCCATTTTGCGGTATGCCACACCCCTCCCAATGAACAGGACCCCCGTTTCGACCATAGCGCTCCAACACAAGTCCGTTTCCTCCGTTTTGCGGTACGCCACACCCCTCCCAATCAACAGGACCCCGTTTTGACCGTAGGAGGTCCGTTTCCTCCATTTTGCGGTACGCCAGACCCCTCCCGATGAACATGATCCCGTTTTGAACGTGGCCGGTCGAACACAAGGCCGTTTCCTCCGTTCTACGGTACGCCAGGCCTCATTTCCATCGGTTGTTCCGTCCAAGCCCTCTTGATGAACACGACGATGCATTCCGTCCCGACCTAGCCGGTTGGCTTCCCATGAACACGGCGACGACGCATTTTCTCTGTTCCGACCCAGCCATGTACACGAGCCCTGGCTGTATGTATGCGCGAGTAGGCGTTCGAGACCCCGCCCGTATGTACATACGCGGTCGTATTTTCTTTCTTGCACACTGGCTGCTGTACGTGCGTGTACATGCTATGTGCGCGCCTCTACTACAACATGTGCGCACCTCTACATCGACTAGTATGTACGTACACGCTCGCGACTAGAATGACAACGCTACGCACGCTTCGACCAGGTGGGTCTCGACTGTCAGGCACTTCCTTGCGTGTGAAGATGTAGCTAGTGGGTCCCAGCAGTCAGGGGGGAGAATCGTTTTTTTGCCCGGACGCACTTCCTTGCGTGCGAAGATGTAGCTGGTGGGTCCCAGCAGTCAGGGGGAAACGTCTTTTTCATGAAATATGGTGGCCCATCCGGTGGGTCCCCGCTGGCAGGTGGAGGAATAATTATTTTGCACATAATAAGGAGGCACTTCCTTGCTCCGGCCATGGACCCAGCTGCCAGCCTCTCCACGTACAGTCCACGTCCGATGGAAGCCGTTCCTTGACCCCGTTGACCATGCCGCACCGAGAGCACCATGGCGGTGGACGACGGCGAGGCCTAGGAAGGGGACGACGCGGAGCCGGGGAAGACGCGACAGTGGATGCCCACGCGTACAGTATGAGGGTTCACTGGTTCGCTGCGGTGTGAGGCTGCCGTTGCCACAGAATAACAGGGGGTGTGGGTGAGTAGAGGGATGGCCTGGCCAGCAGTGGGAGTAGTAGGGGGTGGTGAGGCCTCCGTGGCATCGCAGCCGGCCATGGGAGGCAGGAGCATGAGGCACGACCGGCGTTGGTTTTGGCGGCTGGAGCAAGAATACCAGAGGTTGAAGCAGCACTACGGCCGTTGGATGGACATCGTACGGTCACTAGACCTAGAATCGTTCATATTGACTAAGTTGACAAAGCCCTTCGTCCCCGTCAACTTAGTTGGCCAACAAGTCAGCCTCCCACTATTGTGGGTCCCAGCTAGCAGGGGGTATTCATTTTTTGTGCGTAATAAGGAGGCACTTCCTTGCGTGCGAAGATATAGCTGGTGGGTCCGAGCTGTCAGCGGCGGTAACGTTGTTTTCGTGAAATATAGAGGCCCTTTCGGTGGGTCCCACATGTTAGGTGTAGAAATCATTATTTTGCACGTAATAAGGAGGCATTTCCTTGCATGTGGCCGTGGACCCAGCTGTCAGCCACTCCACGTAAATTCCACTTCAAATGCATGTCGGTCGTCGACCACGTTGACCAGGCCGTGTCGAGAGCTCCAGGGCCGTTGACGAGGCGAGGCCTAGGAAGGGACAAACATGGAGGCAGGGAAGACTCGGCAGTTGTTTCCCATGCGGAGGGGAGTACGACTGTACGAGGGTTTACTGGTTCGTCTGCTGTCGCCGAAGAATAACAACATGTGTGGGTGAGTAGAGGGATGGCTAGGCCAGCGATGGGAGTACGGTGGGGCGGGGAGGCATGCGCAATAGCACAGCCGGCCACGGGGAGGAGGGAGCAGGCAGTCCCGCCGGCGCTTGCTTGAGCGGCTGGAGCAGGAAGAGCAGAGATTGAAGAATCACGATGGCCGTTGGATGGACATCCAACAGTCACTGCTTGTGCGTCAACCTTTTTTAGGAAAGCCTCAAATCTATGGAAAACAGCATACATCCCATCTGCCATTATTTCTAATAATTTACAACACATTTGCTAAATCTTAACGTTTTTTGGAGCCCATATTCTTTTTGTAAGCATTATAGCCCATATTGTGGCCACGGTTAAAAAATTGTACGAAATTTTGCATATTTCGGTGCGGTCTGAATTGTTTTTAATCCTGAAATTTCGAGTCACATTCAAACTGATTTTAAAAATAAATGCATATCAATATAAAATCCAACAAATTGTCCATGCATAAAAATCAATGCAATTTAAAATCTCAAAATGAAAAAAAATAAATTTGAAACTAATTGCCGGTTTGATGTGTTTTAAAAATGTAACCATTTCTCATTACTGATAGGCCATTTTCTCGGCCAGCCAAATGAAGCACTCCTCGTCTTGATAGATTTGCAGCCCAATAGGCCTGACAAAGCGACTTACTTAGCAAATCACAAAAATGGGATGTGGCCGTGGAGCCAGCTGCGGCCATGGAACCAGCTGTCAGCCTCTCCACGTACAGTACTCTTACGATGGAAGTCGGTCATTGACCACATTGACCACGCCGCGCCGAGAGCACCAAGGTGGTGGACGACGGTGAGGCCTAGGAAGGGGACGACGCGGAGCCGAGGAAGACACGGTGGTGGATGCCCATGTGAGAGGAGTATGAGGGTTCACTGGTTCGGCTGCGGTGTGAGGCTGCTGTCGCCGTAGAATAACAGGGGGTGTGGGTGAGTAGAGGGATGCCCTGGCTAGCAGTGGGAGGTAGTAGGGGCGGTGAGGCCTCCGCGGCATCATAGCCGGCCACAGGAGGCAGGAGCACGTGGCACGACCGGCGCTAGTTTGGGCGGCTGGAGCAAGAAGACCAGATGTTGAAGAAGCACTACGGCCGTTGGATGAACATCCTAGGGTAACTGGAGCTAGAATCGTTCATATTGACTAAGTTGACAAAGCCCTCCGTCCCCATCAACTTGGTAGGCCCACGAGTCAGCCTCCCACTATGCTAGGTTCCAGCTGGCAGGGGGAGTATTCATTTTTTGTGCATAATAAGGAGGCACTTCCTTGCGTGCGAAGATAGCTGGTGGGACCGATCTATCAGCGGGGGGCACGTTTTTTCGCGAAATACAGAGGCCCTTCCGGTGGGTCCCAGATGTCAGATGGAGAAATCAAAGACTTGAGAAGGCGTACAGAACAAGCTAGTGTACCAGTAAAGAGACATTGTTGAGTTTTAGAAAAAAGAGAGATGTGCTCCTGTACCTGGTTCGAATCCAAACCTAGACTATGACTATATATGGTGTTATGCTACTCTGCAAGTAATGAAACTGACATATCCAATGTTCGCTTCTCCTCTTCTCTACTTACTCTGCCTAGCATCAGAAGCTCTGGCCGCAGCAACCATATCCGATGGCTGCTCGTCCACCTGCTCTTCAGCAGGCAACAACCAAATATGCGCGAAGTCGCCACCCGTACCATTTCATGTGGGTCTCATCACACCCCCGCCGGCACGCACATCGCAGTCGGTTGCTCATCGCAACCCGATGCCATTGGCGTGGTGCCATTGTTGCAAATCACGCAAAGTCATCCGCCACGTCTCAACCACAATCCTCAACCCTGGCTGAGTCTTCTACAAATGCCCAAATCATGGGGTAATAATATGTTTAAGTGTTGTTCTGCTGCTTTCAGTTGCTGATTTTTTAATAGTTTAGTTGATGATCTTCCAATTTGATTCGTGCAGAAAAGGGAAGATTCGTGTAATTTGTATTTCTAGGAAGTTGCTGATGTGGGGGAGTGCAACTATGCTGATTATTTGGTTACCCGAGGAATCCCAATACCAGCAGGTTGGGGTGTTGGACAAGTAACTGAAGGAACGACGGAAGAGGAAGATGCAGAGCAGAAGGTTAAAGATGCAGTTCCTCTGATCATGGCCAAGCAACAGCTGCTGAACGGCCTTGACAACAATGAGGAGATGAAAGAGCTTGTGAAGATAATGGGAAAAATCGATGTGCTCTGTAGGATGATTGTCTCTTTATTTGCAGTGTATGTAGCACTCGTGATGTATTCAGTGGCTATGACATGAGCACTTTGCTGAAACTAGTAAGGAATGAAACCTGTGTAGCAGGCTGGGCGTAGTGTTGTGAACATCTAATGATTTCTATTAACGGAAATCAGGGGGTATCCCCTTCTTTCTCGTAAATAAATAGCAGAGGCCCTTTTGGTAATAAATAAATAAATTAGCAGAGGCCCTATCGGGTCATCTTTGTTCTCATTCGAAGACGTCGAGCAAATTGCAGTCCAACAACAAACTATGTCATCAAATTCAAGTTTCACAGCCAAATATGAGTACAACTAAACAACAATGTCATCATGTTTTAGTCGTCATACAATCACCAAACACAAATCAGCATACATAACAAGTGATGTTCTCACAGGAAAATACTAAACAACATGTTCATCAGGTTTCAGTTGTCATAGCAAACACAATTTCACATAGTAGATAAAAATACGTCTTCTGATAGGCAAATATGAAAAAGCAATGTAATCATCATCCGCAGCAGCAGCGTCAACATCTTCGCATGTGTATCAGTCTGAATCGTAATTCCCCACGGTGTCATCTTCTTCTTCGTCCTCAATGTCCTTGAACGTTGGCTTCTTCTTGATCAACTCTTGTATGTCCACAGCACGACAGGCAATCTTTTCACCGGCGTCATTGATGTGATGGTTCTTAAAGATATTAGGAACATCTGTGTTATCTTGTACATCAGGAGCAGTGTAAGCATCATCTTGTTGTGCAACTTCATTAAACGAATTCCTCTGCTCAAACCTTTGCAATACTCTCCAGTCATCGCTACATGCAAATGTGTCTTCCAAGAAAAATATCTGTGTTGCTTGATTTGCCAAAATAAAAGGCTTGTTGGTCTGGTACGCCGCCTTGACATTGATGGATTTGAAATAATCATCAGCTCTGGGTTTTGCGATCCTGGAAAACAGGTTATACCAACGATAGCACAACAGAACCACACACCGATGATCCTCAAAACTGGAGATATACTGCAATTGAACAATGTCTGTTATGTTAGCATACATTTCAGTTCTCTCTTTGTCATACGTATCCGTGGCTCATGATGGCACTGTTTTGTGTCTTCCTGCCTTCGTCTCGTGCAAGGGTGTTGCAGCACACATCTCCAACAAAGAAAGATACCTAATGTCTTACCCGAGTATCAGGACCCATTGCTAGTGAGTAAAGGGCATCATCAACTGCCTGCCCATCATCCCACATCTTCTTAACCTATGGTTAGAAAATAGACAAGCCGATCGTCTTATGTACTCAATATATTAAAAAACTGACAGTGCAATTCAAAAGCTTACATGGCTCTTGAACCATTTCGCAAATCCTGCCATAACCAGTTTGTCAATGTTTCTTGGATTTTGCGGCAGTAACTCCTTTTTGTAGATGCTGCACAACATAGTGATCGCGTCAAACATCTAAATATATAAGAATGTGCTACAAGTTTAGTAGATTACGATGTATAAGTTGCAGTACTTAGCACTTACTTGATATAAGGCAATATCTCTGGACATTTATTCAACATATACCAAACCATTTTGTCCAAATCTTTAGGTTTGTCCTCTTGTTGTCACTTCCTTGTAACTCAAACAGAATAATCGAAAACATTGAGCCCGGGATTGTCTTCATCCACCTCTTTGCTAAGCTGATCAGCTGTTTCAATGTATTTTGAGCAGAATGTCAACGCTTCTGTAGCAACGTAGGCCTCTGCAATGGAACCCTCGGGTCTAGCTCTGTTCCTAACATAGCCCTTGAAAGTGCCTAGCCGCCTTTCAATAGGGTACATCCAGCCATACTGTACTGGACATCTAAGTAGTGCCTCATCAGGTAGATGAACAGCCAAAAGCACCATCACATCAAAGAAGGTTGGATGATATATCTTCTCAAGGTTGCATAGGATAGTTGGTATCTTGTCTCTAAGATGCTCCAAAGCATATATCCTGATATTTCTACTGCAGAGTTCCCTGCAGAATTGTCCCAACTCTGCAACTGCTCTGTATAAGTCAGGGCGGCCCAATCTTCTAAGGATAATAGGTAAAACCCTTTGAAGTAGGACGTGGCACTCATGATTTTTCAACCCTTGTACCTTGTTTCCATCTGCACTGACTCTCCTTTCAGGGTTGGAAGCAAATCCATGTGGGAATCTCACATGTGACAGGACCTCACAAAATTCTTTTCTTTTTACCTTGTCCAAGACATACACAGCCGGTGCCATATCCCGTGGTTTACCTTCATCTTGCACCTGCAAATCCTGTCTGATACCCAAGTGTGTCAAATCAATCCTAGATTTCGTCTTGCCTTCAATATTAAGAAGTGTGCCGATAATGATGTCACATATATTTTTCTCGATGTGCATCACATCAAGATTATGTCGCAGATCCAAATCTTTCCAATACTCCAAGTCCCACAAAGTGGACCTGCGGGTATACAATAATCTCTCTTCTGCCTTGCCACGCTTCCTTTTCCCGCTACCATTACCAGGATGGTTTCATGGTGTAATATGCCTGAGCTTCTCTAATTCCACTTGCAACTCACCAGCGATGAGCCTCTTTGGTGCATCACGGTTTTCATGCTTTGCATTGGACACATGTCTTCGGTATTTTCTAGGATGCGACTTGTCCTTGGCAAGGAAATGGCGGTGTCCAATGTAACAGATCTTGCTAAGTATTGCGTATGACAGCGAATTCCTGTCATAGCGAACACATGCATTGTAACCATGTGTCATTCGCCCTGACATAGTGCCCAAAGCCGGATAATCATGGATGCACCAAATTATAACAGCATGCAGAAAGAAATCAGCTGGTGGGTTGGTATATAGGTCTCGAGTGAGAACACCCCTCCATAGTTGTTGAAGTTCCTCCACAAGAGGCTCCATGAACAAATCAAAATCCTTTCCAGGACTTTTTGGACCTGGGATGAGCGAGGCCATGATGTAGTTTGATTCTTTGGTGCAGACATTTGGAGGCATGTTGTAAGGGATAACAAGCACTGGCCACATGCTATATGTGGCGCTCTGGTGGACAAATGGGTTAAATCCATCTGAAGCTAAGCCAAGTCTAATGTTTCTCGGGTCAGCAGCAAGCAAACTTTTCGTGTTTCTGATTGAAGCTTTTCCACTCACTACCATGTGATGGATGGCTCATTACATTCTGATCTCTGTACTCCTGGTTCCTAGAATGCCACAGTACATCCTCTCTTGTTTCAGCATCATGAAACAACCTATGCAATCTTGGTGTAATTGGAAAATGTCTCAGAACATTATGAGGAATCCTCTTCACAGCATCGCCATCTTTCCATCTTGATGATTTGCATTTCCGGCATTCACTTAAGTTGGCATAATCCTTCCGAAACAGACAATATTATTCTTACAAACATGGATCATATCATATCCAATTCCAACTGCATGAAGGAAATTCTTCATTTTACTGTAGGTGTATGGCAGCTCAGACGCATCTGGGAAAGCTTTGCCAAAAGCAGCCAACATCGCATCGAATGATTTGTTGGTCATCCGCTCAGATGTCTTCACCTGAAGAAAGGTGACCATAGCTAAGAATACTGACAACTTATTTCCTGGGGTGACAGCCACGTTGCATTGTTCCAACATGCGGGTCCACCATTTTTCTTCTGCAGGTGAAAGTTCACGGAATGCATGAGCATTTCCTAGCATTGTTTCAATGTTGGTCAAACTCACTGGCTCCGCCACCACCTCCTCCTCCTCCTCCTCTTCCACCTGAGCATCAGGCAGATCAAGATGGTGATCTGCTACTTCCATGTAGTCAATAACATTGACGTTCACAGCTTCACCATGATGAACCCACCTAGTATATGTGACCGACATCCCATACAAGTGTAGATGATTTTGCACAGTTGACTAGGGTCTTGTAACTGAATTCATACAACTGCTAAAGTTCATGAAGTTTTCAACCCCCTCGACATATGCAGCGAAGAATCTTCTAGAAGAAGTTATCCAAGTCCTATCCATCTGTTAGACATATAAATTAGTTCTTCTACTAGATATTACGGGAAAAACATATATGCTTTTTTATGAAGTCCAGAAAAAAAATACCTAGGTCGATGTCTAAAGCTATGGCAAGATATCTGGATGAGCAGATCTAAGTAATGAAATATATGTAAAGCTAATTCAGCAGACAGATTTGAGTGCTAAATTATGGCAGGTTGTTTCAGTAGTCAATGAGGCCGAGCACACAGCCATTGAACCATCGAAGGCCATCACAGCAAC
Organism: Triticum dicoccoides; assembly: GCF_002162155.2. Taxonomy (NCBI): domain Eukaryota; kingdom Viridiplantae; phylum Streptophyta; class Magnoliopsida; order Poales; family Poaceae; genus Triticum; species Triticum dicoccoides. The sequence goes on along the minus strand of NC_041392.1, from coordinate 467,246,137 downwards.
AAAGATCGAGTATAAAATGATGTAGAGCTATTTCACCTAACAGATTGGCTACTAGACCATGGCAATCTACGTCACAATAAATATATGGCAGGATATTTTAGCAACTAATCGGCCTTGGCATGCCATCTCAGCTAAGCAGATTGAGTCTAGAGCAAGGCAAGGAAGCTTCTTAAGCAGAGCATATTGACTGTAAACTACTTCGGAAAACAGTGAGATTAACAGCGTCTAACAGCTAACATTCAGCGCTACACCGACATGCACGGGGCCTCAATCTAGAATGCGTGTACCGTGGGAGACGCTGACCGCCGTGTGTCTCCACACGAACATCGCTAGTGGTGGAGGCGATGATCGCCGTGTGCCTCCACAAGAACGTTGCCAGTGGTGGCCGCGCGGCTAGAGGACGGCAGTCTATGAGAGCGTACTGTGGTAGGGAGAGGATCGCCATGCGTCCCCCTCGATGAACCGCGGCTCCGACGTATTGGGGCGGCGGGGAGGGCGGCTTTGGCGGAGCGAATGGAGTGGAGGGGGACGGGGGGAGGGGGGTTTGGGGAATATTATTGGCTAGTTGGCCGAAGGGCGGTTGAATCTAGGATTTGGGGGGAATTTTTGGGTGGGGGAGGATTTTCGCGCGGTGGGTGGTGGTAGTTTGGGGCATGGTCGGTTTCTCCAAGTGCAGTCCCACGTGTCAGTGAAGAGGCAAGCCGAAGCGCATTCTGTTGGCGTGAGCCGTGTGCAGGATCGAACGTGTGTGGGGTGCAATGCGGCCGCAATAAGGGTGCTGTGAGTGTACCGCCCTTTTTCCTTTTAAACTAGGTGCTTCGCCCTGTCAAAAAAAAATTGTTGCTTCGCGCGATCCATCGATACTACTAGTAGTAATTCGGTAATCCTGCCTAAATGGCGCGGCCAGGTCTTTTCTCGCGCGATATGCTGGGAGGTTGGCTTAGTTGGGTTTTTTAGGACGAGTAATGCTACACCTACGTAATCCCAGTTACGTAATTAACGTAATGTGAAATGTGTGAGCTGTTGATTGTAGATTGGGGGGAGGGAGGGGCCCACCACCATGAAAATCAGGGGAGGAGAGAGAGAGAGAAGCAATTTACGTTAACCCTTTTGTAGGTTCTCGTAGATGTAGAAAGATGTGAAATGCGTGAATGTGTAGTGGATGTACTATTGGAGTGCCTAAGATAAATTGTGTATGTATAGACCCTATGTGTTTATTTTACTTCGCATGTTAGCTTTGTCTCAGTTCAATGAAAAGCATAGTTGGTGATGATGGTGTGCTTGTCATCCTGCAATATAGGCCATCCGATCTATATCTAACGGATAGGAAGGAAACTATGACAATTTACCCGCACTCCTCTCCACATTTGCAGATAAGGCCTTCCCTCGTTCATCCTTTTCTCCCACAAGATCTTGATCTTCCGTGCAACGCACGGGCATATTGCTAGTACTCCTACAATATACTATATTATTGTGGAAGTTCATATACACCGGCCGAGATTAATGCAAACACGACATATTTTCATTCCATTTCGAACTTTTATAGGACAGAAAAATAAAAGAAACCCGACCCTAAACCTATTCTACGGCGGCGACCGACATCCTCCATCTGTGATCTCTATGTATGAGGGCGGGGTTCAAGACCTGTGAAGTGAAGGTGCAGTCTCCAGCGAGGAAGAGTAGAACACGGGATATGGACCGGCCAGTTGGCACACCATGCCCTGCTGCCTCCCATGCCCTACTCATCATCGGAGGAGTCCCCGAACTCGGCGGTGCTGGACGTTGGACGGCGGCAAGTAGGACGCGTGGCTGATGGTGCTCCCGTCGTCGGCCGCCAGCATGGACACCACTTGTGCGGTCGTGTCCGTGTCCGGCTACACCGCTATTGCATCACGAGAGGCGAGTTGAGCGAGGGCGGCGACATCGAGCTTCATCCCCGAAGACAAGCTCTCCTGTAGAGCATTCGCGCTTGCAGTAATGGAGGATGTGGTGCCAGGTAGGAGGATGATGCGCTATGGTGTGGAGGTTAGCTGGGCGTTGCCACTTTAAGTAGTACATTTCGGTGAGGCCAAGCGTCCTGGTGCGTCATTAAGTCGCCGGAGTTGGTTCCTCAGGCACCGAGCCTCTTAACGGCGGCATACGGACGGACGACATGAATGCGGGCAACTGGCGCCGGCTAGGAACGCACCGCTCGACGGAGCAAGGGCCGAGGGTTTTTGGTGTGCCAGGGTACTCAGCTGCGGTTGTGGCAACGTTGGAGATGCCCTTTGCTCACATGCGATCGACGCATGTCGTTGAAAAAGCAAGATGACCCGGCATGGTCTCAGGTCCTGAGGATGCAGTTGGCCGCACTACACCACTCCGCGGATGCGTCCCGGCGCCCCGTGCATCCTCGACGAGCCAGGTGTTGGGGTGTGTTTGGATTGTGGCCAAAGTGCACATTACCAAAATTTTGGTCATGACCCAAAGATTGGTCTTTGTTTGGACGGTTGCCATTTTTTTGGCATGCCAATGAACTCTAGCCAACTCTAGTTCATTTTTCTTGCCAATGTCGGCCAAATCATGGGCAACCAAAATTTTGGCCACCCAATGCTTTAATGGGGCAACCTTGGGCACAAACCAAACATACTATTGGTCGTGCCACAGCACCAACGCCACCCTCGGCACACTGAAACCGACCGTGTCTATCAACGATGAGAGTTTCGCTCACCGCGGTCGTCGTGTCCACAGGCGGTGCTGGAGCTGCGTCACGTTGTTGGCCCCCACGACCCACATGAACGGCTGCCGGTGGCGAGCAGGTCGTGGGCCAGCTCCTCCATTGGACTAGTCTGTGCTACATCGTCCCGACAGGTGTGCCCCACATGTCGGTTTCCCTGTTTTCCCGGCCATATTCGAGCGTCAGTGCTCCGAGTTGCGCATTAGGCCTTTCACTATGTAGGCCAAGGGAGACAACTTATTGTTTATTTGAGCCATTCAAGTATAATCATGTGGCGTTTGCTTATTTCTCATTCCTCTCCAACCCTCTTCTCCATCGATCATGTCACCCTCCGGTCGAGTCCATCCTCCCGCATGCCTCATTTGAACATTCCACCAAGTATCATTCACATGTTGGCCTAGACCATGCTTGTATTTCCAATGTTTTGTAATTTGTCCGACATACATACAAACAAATGGTTCGTTTAAAGTTTCACTTTGCCTCCACTACATGTCGCTTCGCATCTTAGTTTTGACATCCCATTCGGTTCATGCCCCGACACATGTTGACGAGATCGATTGATGTTTAGAGATCAATTGTGTGTCGTGCAAGGAGATAAAGGTTTGGTCTATTTCTA
>NC_041392.1:467236406-467242577 GCF_002162155.2 Triticum dicoccoides | reverse complement strand
GTCATAAGTGAAACGAACGTATTGTACCCACCCTAGTCCTCTTTCAACCGATCTCCAGACCCCGAGATGAAATCGAGAGAGGACGAGTGGGGGCATGTGTGATATCTAAGGCAGATTCAAAATTTTGAACCGGTGATCATAGCATCCGCAAATCATATATAAAGGGTATTCAATGTTCATTTCGTTTTTGAACATACAATATACTCCCTCTTACCCTTTCTAGTTTACATATTAGTTTTATGTGTAGTCGAAGTATCTCTACTTTGATAAAAAAAAAGTATCAACATTCAACAACGCCCAATCAATATTGTTAGATTCGTACATACTCCTAGATTTGTACTCGAGATGGTTTCCGATTTGTTTTCAACCACGTGAATGTGCTTGTTCTCGCGCATGCTCTTCCTACTAGGATTTCGCCACGTATAGCCAGTCCAATAGTAACTTTTTTAAGCTCCCTATCCAATAGTACTAGTGGAGTACTGACAACATATGTACTAGAGTATGCAGTGCTCATAGTAGTACTCCCTCCTTCCATTTATATAGGGCCTATGTGGAGGAGAGAGATGTGAAAAAGTAAGGGGAGTGAGCTCTCATGCAAGAGCCTAGCTATATACGCATTCCTAGTTAAATACAATAAATATGAAGAAAGAGATGGAGAGGAGATGGAAAAAAGTACAAATACAATAGCCAACCTTATAATTTTTTTGCGGGAAATAGCTAACCTTATAGCCCACACTACTGTATGAGTGCATATAATAGATGATGGCTATAGATGACATGGCAGTTCCTTATAGCCATCGATTGGCTATATTATTAACCATGCTCTAATGTGTTTTTCAAAAACGCATTTGACTAGTGACAAGATTAATAGTACATGAGATGTATAATATGAAAATTATATCATTGGAAGCTCCTTTCACATACGAATTTGAACGTATGCTTTGTGTAAGTTGCATGTCATATATTATTACTCTAACATTTGGTCAAAGTTAGCCTCAAAAAACGCATTAGGCCCTGTATAGTAAATGGAGGGAGGGAGTAGCAGTGGAAGTGGATCCTCTAACGTAGGTATCCCTGCCTTACCCTCCCTTTCGGTCACTTACTGGCGGACCCCATGCTTGCTAGGCCCCGCATGTCAGATACTCAATGGATTCGGTCACGTCAGGGGATCCTCATCCGTAGTATACTCCCTCTGTTTTTATTTACTCCGCATAAAACGGGGGGAGTGGTAGTATAAATGACGCAGGCGGGGGAGGGGGAGGGACGTCGACTTGCTCTCAACTGCGGTCCCACAAGCGAGCGAAAACGCAAGACGAAGCGCGTTCCATTCGGTGAGCGACGTGGAGGGTCCAGTGTGCCGGGCTGCAACGCGAACGCGACAAGAGCGATGTACAGTGAAAACCGATTGACCGATCGTCATTGGAACCACTATTCACACCAGAACCTTCGCTGCTCGGCCTACCCCAGCCACTGCCCTAAAACCACACCTAATCTCTAGCCCCTTCCCCCACCTTTCGACCCCCTAGCCCGCATCAAGCGTCCCCTAGTTCGCCGGGAAGCCATGGTGCGCCGCAAGATCACGTACTAAAAGATGCTGACGCCGGAGCGCCGTGCAGAAATCGCAGCGACGGTCGGCGCCATAGACCTCCGTTCCCAAGCTCTCTTTGCGGTGGGCCAATCCCCGAGTTCTCTGGAGCCAAGCTACGAGGATGAGGAAGCCGATCAAATGTTCATGGCGGAGGTCGCGGCGCAGAAGGCCCCCGATGGGTATGAGATGATGGACGTCGACTTCGTGCCGGCGTCCGAGTCCCCCATGATGCAGGCGGACCAGCGGTTCAACCTGGCGATACAACAGGAGGACTGGGAGGCAGAGGCTCAACTCGACGGGGAGCGCGCGCATGCCACTGCCATCGAGGCTCTCCTGCAGGCGGAACCGGATGTCGTGGATGTGAACCGGGTGGCGGAGGCTCAACTTGAGGCGGAGCGCGCAGATGCCGCTGCCATCGAGGCCCTCCTGCAGGCGGAACCGGACGTCCTGGACTTGAACCGGGCGGCAGAGGCTCAACTCGACGTGGAGTGCGTGGATGCCGCTCTCATCGAGGCCCTCCTACAGGAGGAACCGGACGTCCTGGGCGGCGGAGGCTCGACTCGATGCGGAGCGCGCGGATGCCGCTGCCATCAAGGCCCTCCCACAGGCGGAACCGGACATCCTCCACTTGAAACAGGCGGTGCTCTCGTCTGTGTAGAGCACCCGCACACTCTGCGTGAACGAGTAGCTGGAGGCCGAGGACAACCACGGTGCGGAGACACACATCGACAACTACAGCTGGTTCGCGCTGGCAGACAAAGACGACGAGGCCTTCTCGTTCTGCGAGTAGTGATAGTTTTTCTTTATGTTGTTGTTTTTATGGATCTTTTGTTGTGTAAAAACATATATTGTTATGCAAGTCGCCTGACTTGGGTCAGTCTACCATGTCAGGTGGTTGGATGAATATCCTACGTCTCCTAACCCTTCTTCCTCACCTCTTCTTCTTACCCAACAGACCACCGCACGGGCCGTACGGATACTCCCCAACATGCGGTTGGATAAACATACTCTATGAAGGAAAATTATGTGTCAGCAGTAGGATGGCTGAGTTTAGTTTGTTCACATGCGACAAGACATGCCAGTGAGGGTGTGTTCCCTTGGTTGGGTTTGCGGCGTGCAGGAGCGACCGTGTGAGGGTGCGGTGCGACCGTGATAGCGGTGCGCAAGTGTACCTCCTTTTCATTTTGAAAAGTTTAGGCAAGCTTGGCAAAAAAGAGTGGCGAAGTATGGCAATGCAAGGCCTAAACCCAAACAGGATAAGTACATACTACGTACTAGGAGTACTAGTGTTAAAAAAGAACGGCGGGGTTTTCCTTCGCGGGATTAATCGATACAAATCCTCATTTCACGTGTCAATTAATGCATATTTTTTTCTCCAAAGCCCAAAGAGCTAACCATCTTACTCCTCATCACTTGATTAATGCAGCGCCATCCAAACCAACCTTCTCACTTCCGCATGCATGCAGGGGATATTAATGTCCTTGGTTGCTAGTACGAGGCAAACCCCATCAATTTTGCCTTGATTAGTGTTAGTGGCCTTTTGCAAATTGTAATTTTGATATACTGGCCTTGTGTACACAAAAATGGAGGTAGTAACTATATTTGACTTCCTTCCCCATTGCGGTGACGCCGACGATATCTCGAACATTTTGGTTTGGCGAAGTGCGTTCGACGGAGAACACCATTGAGGGAGACCACGGTAACTCGTTCGCAAGTGCCGCCTGCAAGCCGAGACAACCGCCTTATTTGCATCCAGGAAGTCCATTGAACCAAAGGACGCATAAATGTACTAGTACTACTCGTACACAATAACATCGTCCGTCCAGCTTCGTGCGGTGAGATGGTTTCTCGAAGAGGACGATGGAGAAGCGGAGTCAGCGAAGTGTGAAATTATGGTTGCTTTGTCCGTGCTTTGTGATTTGACAGCTCAGTGCTTTTGTGATTTGTGATAGAAGGGATAGGGGAGTAGACTCTATGCTCTATATTGTACATGCGTCCAAGCATGGGAGAAAGAGAAGAGACGTCCACAATGGTTCCCACGATGCCAAAAGCTATTTTCACGATTGGCTACACATTGTGGATGCCCTTAACTGTACCACTTGGTTTTGCTCCTATGTGCTATCTATACAAATCTCAATTATATTGATCTAAAAAATTATAGAATCAAGATTAGTAAAAAGAGGTGATTTTGCCGCGCGGATGGCGGGGGAGGTTTCTTATTTTTAGAGGACGTTGTCCTGGCGGTTTGCTAACATGCGGTCCCATGTGTCAGTGCTCTACCAAGCCGATCCGCGTCCCACATGAGGCAGAACAACGACAGAAGCAACATGTGGTTAACTTGAAGAAGATGAGGGAGAAGCGGATTCAGCAATGAGTCAAATGATGGTTGCTTCGTCCCTCCAACTTCTCTTTTTAGCATTATTACTTCATCCCTCCAACTTAACTGCGGGAAAGGTGCAGCTTTGTGATTTGACGCCTCATTGCTCATAACTACGCCGGCGCCATGACTGGGTGCTTCACCCTGGCTGATCTGCACTGTATTCCGGTATGGCACGTGGACCCGCTAGCTTGATGTCGCACATGTCAGCGAAAGAGACTAGAAGATTTATGAAAGCGAGCGCTCCACTCTTACGACGGAGGAGTACACGACACGACGGCCCAGTGAACTGTCACTTGTACTGTATAGTACTATAGTTTTGTTGTTTCGCACCATCCATCGATACAAACCCGATTAAACAGGAAAGGCGGGATTTTTCCCGCGTGGTATATGATACTAGCCATACATTTCAAAGACAATTTTAATGTATGCAAACTGAATAATTAAGTAACAATATGATATCTAGTAAAACTAAAAACACATATGATTTATTGTGTTAGAGTGTAGTAGTAGTGCTGTATTGCATAGTTGTTAGATGTAACATGCGAGAACGTGTAGAGATGTAGTTTTGGAGGACCTACAGAGAGAAAAGCGTAATACGTTCACCAAACTTCAGAATAAGCTGATTACGGTCACTATATACGTTTTGCGGTGATTATACAATCACTTGCTCACAGTTCAGCATCGGATTGCACTCTGTTGATCGGCCAAATAGTCTGTGTGGCACCATGTTGACTAGTTAAATTGACCATGTTCCTTGTGGGTCCCACCTATCAGTTCGCATAGGGAAAAGGTTAGATAAACACAAATTTACGCAGGCGCGACAAGACTCCAACCCGTGCGCGGGAATCACCTGGTTGTGTATGTGTCTGTCAGGGCCTGATGTGTGCACATGCATGTGTAGGTTGAGCACTTGAGGGTGAGAGTGTGTGTTGGTCGTGTGGTGTACTGGTGTGTGCATGCTTGCGTGTGTGTGTGAGAGTGTTGCGTGCGTGCGTGGCTGCGTGTGTACATGTGAGTGTTGCGTGCGTGCGTGGGTGCATGTGTTCATGTGAGTGTTGCGTGCATATAGTTCGTGTGCATGCGTGCGTGTGTGTGTAATCACCACAACAACTCATGTGTGTTAAAACAGACGGGTCAACATACCAATACAAGGCCACCTTGTCCGATGTGCCTGCGGTCATGACTTCGAACCACCGTCCAATATTTTTTGTCGTTTGTTTTCATTCTTACTAGAGGGATGCCCGTGCGTTGCATGTAACATCAAGATGCATTTTTATGACTAGTTTATCTTGTGAGAGAAAAGGATGAACAAGGGAAGGCCTTATTTGCAAATGTGGAGAGGTGTGTGGGTACCTTTTTGTAAAATTGCCATAGTTTCTTTCCTATCCGTCAGATATAAATCAGACGACCTATATTGTAGGATGGCAGGCACACCATCATCACCAACTTTGTTTTTTATAAGAGTGTATTTTATATTTTATAAGAGTGTAGATGTAGAGTAGATACAAGCCGACAGGTGGGCCCGATGGTAGTGAGATAATGTAATGCAACACTAGAGGTGCCATGTGGAGCGTTTAACTGGTCAACTAGTCGTGTCTTGAGCAAATACAGAGTTGTATGGTGATCCCGTGACTGTATAATAACCACAAAACGTAAATGGTGACCATAATGAGTGGATTCTGAAGTCCAATGTACGTATCGTGCTTTCGCTTCAAATACAATGATCGTCACTGTATATATCGTGAGAGAAAGATGAAACATGCGTGAATGTGCTGGGGGCTTACTTTTAGAGGACCTGGAGATAGTTTGTGTGCGTACGTGAGAGGGGCATAGAGGGGGGGTATGCGATGGAGAGAGAGATGCTCTTCGTTTCTCTTTATTATGACTAACTTTATATATAGTATAAAAATATACAAATTCACAGTGCAGAATAAATATCATTGTGGGCACCATGCAATGCAAATTAGCTTTCATACTCCTCCATATAACTTTGTAATGTTGTATATATGTAGAAATTGTAAAATAATTTTTGGCCACACTTCATTCAAAAGGAATGTTGTATGCGAAGTAAACGTGAAGAGAGGGCTTTTTAGATCAATGGGGTATGTGATGTAACATGTGTGAATGTGTAGTTGATGCATTTGGCAGGGCCTAGAGAGGTATGTGTGTGTATTACGTATTCGAGAGAGGCATGGATAGAGGG
>NC_041392.1:467234288-467236103 GCF_002162155.2 Triticum dicoccoides | reverse complement strand
ATAACACGAGAAATGAGAGTGGTCTAGAGAGAGAGACGAATATAACGTCACAACGAGAGATTCCCTTGAGTGTGTATATGCAAGGGGGAGTGGATAGAGGCACCGGGATAATATATTTTTGTGTGTGGTGTCTGTGTTGGTATGTGTGGGTGTGAGAAGATAACGAGACGTGGGGGCAGAGGGTGTGTCACCGCGTGAGGTCCGGTGGGTCAAGGTGAGGCCCTTCGTTCGGTTCCGTTCTGCGCCACATTGGTCGGCCCGTGACGCATTTATGGAGAACCATGGATGACTAGTCGTACAAGACAAAGATAGCATAATTGTGAAGGACTCTGTGTCCACTGACAAAGCCGGCTAGGATTTCTAACCCTAGGTTCTCGGACTAAGGTAGCCCCTTTATCTCTGATATTATTATTCATCCAACCTAACTTTAAGGGACGTCCTATAGAATGCTCTGCTAGAATCATACTCGTCGATTAGGAAGAGAGGTGTGAGACAATGTGTGAGAGACAGGCCTAAAGATAATGTGCGTACATGAGACACGTAGGTAGGTCTATGTATATAGAAAGGGTCGATGGGGATTGTGCATGTGTATGCTTGCGAGAGGAAGAGTGCTTGTGATAAAGGTTAGTGAAAACAGTCGTAAATGGTTACCGAGGGGAGGGAGGGTTATATTGAGAGCATGTGTGCGAGAAAGACACCTCGGGAGAGAGTATGTGAGCATGTGTGAGAGACCACCGATGGAGAGTGAAACTACATGTAAAAGACTGCTGTACACATTGATTAAAGATATAAATTGTATCCAAATATTAGGATGGGATCATGATATTTGCAATTCGCGCAAGGAACTCTCTTTGATCCATCAAACATCTAGATTCTATCGAATTTGAGCATGTCTGTGTTATTATTCGACACAATTGATCCACATAGTTAGTATTTTTAACTCCAGACAATGCATCACTTTAGCAATCGAATATAAACGTGAGTATAGTTCATGTTGTGTGTGTAAAGCACATTATACATACGAAAGTTACACAATGAACATTATAAATAGCTACCTATGAACTAGCATACATTTGAATTCAACTTAAGGTGGTTTAAAAAACGAATTCAACATGAAGTCCATTCAATTATTTGAATTTGATATCATGGCATTTGTAAATCATACCTAAATTACGGGGGCACCAATCTTTGCTCTGGTTTTGTACATAATAGCATATGTAGTCGTGTACAAAATAGATTCAAATTTAGCTCCTCCATTCCAAAATAATCGTAGTTATAGGATTTTCAAGTGTCAAAATTTCAAAAAGAAGCGGATAATATAATGAGGTTTTCGAACATGCAAGGTCAAATTTAACATTGTCTATTTAGGTCAATCCTCAAAGTTCAAGAGTACTCTAAACGTGAATGCTTGCGTTTCAAAATTTCAAACGAAGCGCCCAAAGAGCCTCTACTCGCCCGAAACCGCGTGAGACCAATGTTTGGTAGTACAAGGAAATTACTTTTCTAATAACTCCGACCCATGAAACCTACCGGCCCGACGTTCAAAGGTCTAAACCGGGGTAGGTTTGTAGCTTCATCTAGACGCCACGCAACCGCCTCCAAAAAACATTCATACACAATGGCCGCCTAAGCACAGATGCGCGCTGCCGAAATCGCTCCCGCCCACTATTTGGGACACCTGGGATTACCATCCTACCCCCGACCCGTAGTATGTCCGAAATTTAAGAGGGGGGACAAGTTTGTACTTTCCCCAAATTTCAAACAAGCGTGTCCCATGTTCTATTCAAAAAAGCCAAAAACAAGCGTGTCCCAGAC
>NC_041392.1:467084228-467234056 GCF_002162155.2 Triticum dicoccoides | reverse complement strand
CCCCATTCGTACTCCATGGGCGCAAAAACTACCTCTCCACCAGTCGTGAAACCCCGACGTCCTCCGTCCGCCACCCCATCCCACCCATCAACCGTCGCCCTCCTCCATCATGCCGGAGCCGATACCCCGACGTCGTCGTCCACCGCAACCTCAACCGCAACGCCCTCCATGGCTGTCGGTGTCAAAACCGGCGGATCTCGGGTAGGGGGTCCCGAACTGTGCGTCAAGGATCCATGGTAACAGGAGACATGGGACATGATGTTTACCTAGGTTCAGGCCCTCTCTATGGAGGTAATACCCTATGTCCTGCTTGATTGATATTGATGAGTATGAGTGTTACAAGAGTTGATTTACCACGATATCGAGATGGCTAAACCTTAGAAGCCTAGGCTATATGACTATGGTAACGAATATATCCTTTCCGGACTAACCCCTCCAGTTTATATAGACACCTGGGGAATCTAGGGTTTACATAGGGTCGGTTACATAAGAAGGAATCTTCATAATCGGTTGCCAAGCCTGCCTTCCACGCCAAGGAGAGTCCAATCCGGACACAGGTACAATCTTCGGCCTTCATATCTTCACAGCCCATCAGTCCGGCCTATGGATAACAGGCCGGACGCCCGAGGACTCCTTAGTCCAGGACACCCTCAGTAGCCCCCGAACCAGTCTTCAATAGCGAGGTGTTCGGCACAAAAATTGTCTTCGGCATTGCAAGGCGGGTTCCTCCTTTAATGATCTCCAGGTGATGTATTCGGCCATTTCTTCATGTCGCTCCCCTCGGCTTCTACGCATTAAATAACTTTGCCTCCCACGTGTCAAGCGAAGGCAGAAGGTCAGGGTATTTTTGCAGATAACACCCCGCTCGTGCAAGGAAGAGCGCCTATTAAAGAGATTGGATCCTAGATCCATTCGGCACCACACAGAGGAAATCCCCGGAATCTACTTGGGAGAAACCATTCCAGCATGGCTAGTGCCACTAGCTCCTCCACCCGTTCCTGCCCAGAGAAAGGCCAGTGGGAGAGGTGTTCAGTGTCCCATAGTCAATTGACGGAGCTACAGACGCAGGGATTTCTTCCCCTCACAGAACTAGCTCCCGTTCGAGTAGGGCTAGATTCCTTTAATGGTGAGATTCAGGCAGAGGACTTCCCTAATCCATCCGGGGGAGAACGAGTATGTCTCATCCCATACCTGCTAAGGGGTGTCGGATTTCCCATTCATCCGTTCCTCTGTGGGCTTCTGGAATACTATGGCCTCCAGTTACACAACTTCACCCCTGCCTCCATTCTGCACATTGCGGGTTACGTCGCTTTATGTGAATTATTCCTGGGTATCGAGGATCACTTCGAGCTGTGGAGGAAGTTGTTCTGTCTTGTCCCCCGTAATTACAAGGGGTCAATATTTGAAGTGGGCGGAGCCGAAGTATGGCGCGTCGCTGATACCGGATATCTATCTGGCACACCAAGGAAGGCATCCGAAGAATGGACTTCTGAATGGTACTATATTGAGGACGTCGTGCTTCCCGACCCAGTTCGAGAGGGCCTTCCTGAATTTGCAAGCGTCCCACAGAAGAAATGCCATAGTTGGCGTCATCGGAGTCTTGAAGAAGACGACAACGCAGAAATTTGCCAGCTTATGAGCAAGATAAATACGCTCGCTCTGTCCGGACTCACAACAATCGAGGTAATGGCGATCTCTATAGTGCGTGGGTTTCAGCTGCTACAATACAAAGGGCTGGCCATGTGGCACTATAATGGAGAGGATGACGCCTCCCACTATGGTCGGAAGGGTCCGGATACCCCTGCCGCTCTGGCCGAAATATTGGCGGAGCTGTTTAAAGGGGAGGAAGAGGAGTTTCTTCGTATTAAGCACATAGATGGATATTCTATGTATAATCCTCCCAGTTGGGTAAGCTTTGACCCTTGATTCCACTCATTCCCCTTCTGGATTACTTTTGATAAATTTCAAGTCTGTCTGTTATGACAGCACTAGCGAAGGTCACCGAAGGACTTCATAGTCCTGGCCCACAGCCAGAGATCCACAACCGGGAACTAGATCCTGGGTTTGAAGAGGATCCAGATATATTCGTGGTGCTCGCGGGGGGAGTGTTCTACCAGACAAGCTATGACGGCACCAAAGTGGCCACCACCGCCGACTACCCTGGCCTTCTTCTGGCTTCACATGTAAATAATTAAGAAACACCTTCTATAAAAGGGTGCTCTTACTCTGTCTCACCCACCACACTATATCGTGCTTCACAGGGAGACGTTCGGCGATTTCGAAGAGATCGGTTCCTACGCCGGACAAGCCTTCCAAGAGGAAAGCAAACGAAGACCCGGTCGTGCCTTCATCAAAGAGGTCTGAATTCACCAACCTGCACCTGAGCTGTCACACCACCCGTGACCTTCCAGCTTTCCATTTGTCAGGAGGAAGGCGCGCCGAACTATATCCAGAGGTCCAAGTAGCCGTACTTCCCACAGCCAGGATTCAAATCCTACCGTGAAGACAAGGGCTGATGCAGGGGCGACGCCAGACTGTCCTCTAGCCGAGGACTCAGACGATGTATCCGTCACCAACTCGGAAGTCGAGAGTGCTATGAATCATCGGCGCCGCCGGGCCATTTTACAAGACCCTGGCTTTTTAGAAGAGTCGTTTAACGCCTTCAACTTAGCCGATGCATACATCCGGGCTGCCCGAGATGGGATTAACAGAGCCACAAAGCAACATTTGAAAGATGTGCAGGTAAATTCGCTTTAGCTGACTATGACAACCATAAGCCAGTAGCCCCCGAGACTTAAAGGGGTTGAAACAACTGATTTAAGGATCAATGGATGACCATGTGCTTACGGAGAAGAATACCCGGTTAGCTCAGGAACTAGAAAAGTGTCAGCGGTAGCTGCTTGCTGCCAATGCCGAATTGGAGAAATACAAGGCATCTCCCGGTAATAGTTTCCTCTATCGAAAACTCATAATGATGTGCCAATAGTGTGAATCTGGGTTCTAATCTTTATGTTGGGTCATTAGACCAAGTACGAGAGTAGCTGGACGCTGCTCAAAGCGAAGAACATGGAGCCAAAAAGCTACTAGCAGCGGGCGAGCGTGTATTGACAAAAGTCGTTGAAGAGAAAAAGAAACTCCAGGATTCAAACACCAAACTGGGCGAAGAACTGAAAGATGTGCGAGCGCAACTAGCCGATTCTGTGAAGGAGAACAAGAAGCTGCGAGGCGGCATATTCAGTACGTGGCTGCTTTTATCTTATAGCAGTTTGGAGGTAACGGTAGCTGATATGGTTGTAATTGCAGGTGTTTTGACGAACCGCCCCGAAGAGGAGGTGTCCGGATCATCAAGTGATCTTCTGCAAGGGCTGTTGCAGTTGCACGAGCAAGCTCGGCAGGCTATGCGGAGTGTAGCCAAGGCTCTATGGCCATCCGAGTCCCCTCCAGGAAGCATGGAGAAGCTGGTAGAGCTGTTCAAGGGAGCACGGCGGTGTATCCGGCTATGGAAGATATCCACCTGCCGAGAGGGTGAGCGAGAGGCCTGGGCCATGGTGAAGACGCGCTATACCAAGCTGGATCCTAATCACATGGCTCGTCTCGGGCCGGTAGGGCCGAATGGGGAAGAAATTCCCGTTAGTATAGTGTATGACCAAGTGGAGGTGGCTGCCAAATATTCTCAACAGGATTGTAAGTTAGACTGCCTATTGGAAGGTGTAGAGGAAGAGGTGTTCGAGTCCAAGTGACTGTGTACTTTCCTCATCTAACTGAATTGTATATCATTTGTCATGCAGACCTTTTCGCTTCAACCTCCGAACCCGAAGGTGCGGAGTGTTTCCGAATACCGTCGTGGCCGAATAGGCCGGGGTATGCCTGGAAAACTAGGCGTAGGGGTCATGTTTGCTTGAACAGACAAGTTGTATCTAGCTAGCTATGTTATATTACATTGATATCGTAAGAAACATCTTCCAGAGAGAATAGGTCCGTTAAGGGTTCCTTTCTCTAGGTGTGCATGCATTTAGTGTACATGTCCGAATTGTGATGCGAGCACTACAGTTTGTATAACCTCTAGGGGTGCACAATGGAGTGAGTTTAGGAAACATCTTTAATTCACCCACCGAATATTCCCTTAAGAGCGCTAGCTTTCGGCTTCACCCAGCCTGAGGTACACATCCGGATGACCCGGCGGTAACAATCGCAGAGGTGCTCCCTTTATGCCCTAGCCGAACTAACGGGAACATAGGCATAGCTCCAGGCAACCCAGCTTGGCCAAAATTAAAGTCATATCGATGCATATAGTGGCGCAGAAAAGGTACATATGGAAAAACTCATATGTGAGGAGCTTAATGCTCAAGGAATGACAAGAACTTCCGCCCAAGAAGTCCCCAGGTACAAGTGACATACATATTTACAGATGTATGTGTCGATGGTGTGTGGTCTAGCCGTACCGAAGCTTTAAAGCAAGAAAGAAGAAAATAATCGAAAAAGAGAGAGAAAATAATGGAAACTACAGGGGAGGAGGGGACGAACACAAGGTTTGGCGCTAGGCATAGAATCTTCAGAGTCTGGCCGCGTTCCAGGGGTTCGGCTCGAGGCGATTGTCTGATGCATTGCAAAGACGGTACGCTCCTCCGGTGAGAACTTTGTCAATTATGAAGGGACCCTCCCATTTGGGCTTGAGTTTGTCCTTTTTCTTCTCCAGCAGGCGTAGAACGAGTTCGCCAACGTTGTAAGTCTTGGCCCGTACTTCTCTGATTTGATATCTTCGAGCCTGTTGTTGGTAAAATGCTGAAGGGCTTTTGCGACATCGTGTTCCTCCTCCAGGGCATCAAGGCCATCCTGCCGATCAAGCTTGGCTTCTCTCTCTCTTCATACATACACACTCGAGGTGAGTCGTGAATAATATCGTAGGGCAATACGGCCTCTGCGCCATACACCATGAAGAAAGGTGTGTATCTGGTAGTGCGGTTGGGCGTGCTCTGCAGCCCCCAGAGTACAGAGTCGAGCTCCTCAACCCAGTGCTTGTCTAATTCTTTCAAGGACCGCACTAGTCTGGGCTTGGTGCCGCTCATGATAAGACCGTTGGCTCATTCGACTTGACCGTTGGTTTGTGGGTGGTAGACGGAGGCGTAATCGAGTTTAATACCTAGATTAGTACACCAGGTTTTTACTTTGTCGGCTGTGAAGTTGGAGCCATTGTTAGTGATGATGCTATGTGGGACACCATAACGGTGCACAACACCGGATATGAAGTCTGTCACTGGGCCGGACTCAGCCGTTTTGACCAGCTTGGCCTCTATCCACTTAGTGAATTTGTCCACCATAACCAGCAGATATTTTTTTCTTCTGGCTTCCCCCTTTAAGGGGTCCAACCATATCGAGCCCCCAGACCGCAAAAGGCCAGGTAATGGGGATTGTTTGTAAGGCGGTGGGGGGCATATGGCTTTGATTGGCAAAGAGTTGGCATTCGATGCAATGTTGGACAAGGTCCTGTGCATCTGCTCGGGCCGTCGACTAGTAAAACCCTATGCGGAAGGCCTTTCTAACAAGGGCCCGAGCTGCGGCGTGGTGACCACCGAGCTCAGCATGAATTTCAGCCAAGAGATGTCGCCCCTCTTCCTCGGATATACATCGTTGAAGGACTCCGGTGGCGCTTTTCTTGTAAAGCTCTCCATCATGAACCTTGTAGGCCCTTGAACGCCGGACAATGCAGCGGGCCTCATTCTGGTCCTCAGGAAGCTCTTTCCTGTTGAGGTAGGCTAGGAAGGGTTCGGTCCATGGGACAATGACTGCCATGATGAGATGCGTCGATGGTGTTATTTTGATGGTTGAGCCCTCGACGACGTCGGTGTGTCCGAGAGCTTGGATTATGTTTGGCTCCGGACTAGTATTGCCGTTTTCCCCCTGCCACACCACGGATGGCTTAAATAGCCTTTCCAGAAAAAATTTAGGTGGGACAGGGTTGCGCTTAGCACCGATACGAGCAAGAACATCCGCCGCTTGATTACTTTCTCTGGCCACATGATGGAATTCGAGCCCCTCGAACAGGGCCGACATTTTTATGACTGTGTTATGACACGCTGCTATCTTCGGATCTTTAGCGTAGAAGTCTCTATTTATTTGAGATATTGCCAGGTTGGAGTCCCCGCGTACTTCTAGGTGTTGTATGCCCATGGAGACAACCATCCGGAGACCATGTAATAAGGCCTCGTATTCGGCTGCGTTATTGGAGTCTATGTATAGTATTTGGAGAACGTACTGGACAATGTCTCTAGTAGGGGGTGTTAAAACAACACCCGCTCCTAACCCTGCCAGCATTTTGGAGCCGTCGAAGTACATGACCAATTGGAGTATGTGCCATACTCTTTAGGGAGTTCGGCCTCTGTCCATTCGGCGACGAAGTGGACCAGTACTTGGGATTTGATAGCTCGATGCGGTTTATATGTAATGTCAAATGGGAGGAGTTGAATGGCCCATTTGGCAATCCGGCCCGTAGCATCGCGGTTGATTATAATGTCATTGAGTGGTACTTCGGAGGCCACCGTGATCGAACACTCTTGGAAATAGTGACGGAGCTTTCGGGATGCCATGAAGACCACATATGCTATTTTTGATAATGAGGGTACCGGGATTTGCATGGTGTAAGGACAGTAGATACGTAATACTGGCTTCTGAAGTAGGAATTTATGGCCGTCCTGTTCTCGTTCGACGATGAGTACGGCGCTCATCACCTGGTGTGTTGCCGATATGTATAGTAACATCGGTTCGCCATCATTTGGTGCGGCCAGAATTGGATTGCCCGCAAGAAGGGTTTTTATTTCCTCCAGTCCGGTTGTTCCCGCGTCCGTCCACTCAAAGTGGTCGGTTCATCGTAGAAGGCGATAGAGTGGCAGTTCCTTTTCTCCCAATCTGGAGATAAAGCGGCTGAGAGCTGCTATACAACCTACGAGCTTTCGGACTTGTTTAAAGTCTGTTGGCTTAGCCAATTGTGCCAAAGCTCGGATTTTGGCCGGGTTGGCTTCGATTCCTCTATTGGAAACGATGAAGCCCTGCAGTTTTCCCGCGGGGACGCCGAAGACACACTTTTATGGGTTGAGCTTAATGTCATATGCCCGGAGGTTGTCGAATGTGAGACGTAAGTCTTCTATTAGTGTTTCGACATGCCTGGTTTTGATGACACCGTCATCGATGTAAGCTTCTACTGTTTTGCCGATCTGTTTCTCCAGGCATGTTTGGATCATGCGTTGGTATGTGGCGCCGGCGTTCTTGAGCCCAAAGGGCATGGTGTTGAAGCAGAATGGCCCATATGGGGTGATAAATGCTGTTGCGGCTTGATCGGACTCCTTCATTTTGATTTGATGCTATCCGGAATATGCATCAAGGAAACACAGTGAGTCGTGTCCTGCGGTGGCGTCGATGATTTGATCAATGCGGGGGAGCGGGAAGGGATCCTTAGGGCAAGCCTTATTGAGGTCTTTGAAATCGACGCACAGGCGCCAGGATTTGTCCTTCTTTGGTACCATCACCAGGTTTGCCAACCAGTCCGGGTGTTTCATTTCTCTGATGAATCCGGCCTCGATGAGTTTGGCCAGCTCCTCCCAATGGCTTGTCTCTTGCGTTCGAAAAAGCGGCGCAGTGATTGCTTGACCGGCTTAAACCCCTTTAATATATTGAGGCTATGTTCGGCCAGCTCCCATGGGATCCCTGGCATATCTGAAGGGTGCCAGGCGAATATGTCCCAGTTTTCGTGCAGGAATTCTTGTAGTGCGGCGTCGACTGTTGGGTTCAGTTGAGCAACGACAGATGTTGTCTTCTTGGGGTCCGTTGGGTTGTCTCTTGTCTTCTTGTAGTGCAGCGTCGACTGTTGGAATTTGACTATTTCTTCTGCTGGTTTAAAGGATGTGGATTTAGGGCGTTTGTCGAGGATCACGTCGTCCCTGTCCACTGTGGAGTGTAGTGCGGTTAATTCGTCGGCCGCAAGGGCTTCGGATAGCTCCTCCAGGGCCAGGGATGCGGTTTGTTTTCAGCGCAGAGTGCTATGTCCGGATCACTGACAAGAGTGATTATACCGTTTGGTCCGGGCATTTTTAGCTTCATATACCCGTAATGGGGTATGGACTGGAAGCGTGTAAAAGCATTTCGACCCAACAGGGCGTGATATCCACTCCTGAAAGGGGCCACTTGGAAAGTTATTTCTTCAGACCGATAGTTCTCCGGTGTGCCTGTCGGTGTTCTGGGAACGGGGGTCCCCAGACTTGCCTGCCTACGGCCTGCGGCATGGCTCAAGCGGGGGCCCAGCGCGGCCCATCTTCATCAGCTCAAGCTCAAGATCCTCGCGAGGGGCCAAGCCTCGCGGGGCGGATGACAGGAAGCTTTCTCAGAGGCAGCCTCATCAGGAAGGCTCGCGAGGAGGCGGAGAGTTCAAGGCAAGGGTACCTCGTGAGGAACCCGTGACGCAAGCCATGACAATCGAGACCAGGCGGGCGCCGGCCTGCGCAATGTCCTTGTTTCCCCTTTGGTGCAAAGGGGGCAAGCACAGGCCAAGGCATCAAGCAAAGGTTACCATTCCGGTGCAACGAGACCAAGACCAGCCGGACGGCAGGACAGAGGTCACCGTGGAGCCCAAGACGGCGTCATCGCCAGTGCTTTTGGCAGCCGAAGACCACCTTTGGTCAGGATAACTTGCACTAGATGTTCCCCTTCGAAATGGCCAATTGTTGGTGCCCTTCCCGCTCATTATTTGGGGAGAGGCCCAGGGCCTCTATAAATAGAGCTAGCCACCACAGAGTGAAGGGAGGACACCCGGAGAGACCTGGTGGAACCCTAGCAGAGAGAGAGAGAGAGGCGACCGAACTCACCCTAGCAGTTCATCGCACCAGCTCAAGAACACCTCTCGCGAGGCTCTTCTTCCCTTGTACTGTCCATCATCAGCCCTAGAGGCAATCCACCACACCACACACTGGAGTAGGGTATTACACCACAACGGTGGCCCGAACCAATATAAACATCGTGTCTCTTGTGTTGTTCATCATTTTCATCTTAGTTCGCACGAGAGGATCGGACGTAGAATGGTAGGGGAGAGATCTCCGTGCGCACCCCAGTGTTCGAACCTCAAGGGTCTGCCGGAACCCGAAACCCAACATTTGGCGCGCCAGGTAGGGGTGCGCCGGAATCTTCCTTCCGTTGTTCGCGTGTGATCTTCCGTTGTGTCCATGGATGACGCTCGTCGGGATCGTGCCGAGCGCCAGGCTGCTCACGCCGCTCGTGTCGCCCAGACGGCGCCCGTCGGCGGCCCCTCGTCGTTCCCCGTCGCCCGCCGCCAACGCCGCCACCGGCCCGGCGGGGAATGAGCAGCAGGCCTCGTCCCAGCACCCCTCGGTGCGGCGGGATGGCCGCACCGCCACCACGTCGCTGACTCTAGCTGGCTCGTCGTCCCACGCCCGTTGCGTACCCATGGATGCGCACGCCTCACTGCTCTTGGCGCGGGAGCTCCTGCACTATCGCCCCGTTGACGACCTCTACGAGGACTGGCTCGCCCGCATCACCGAGCTCGTCAGTGCCGCAGGGGGCTCCCCCTTGCGGTCCCTCTCGTTGCCTCGCCCTCCGTCCCGTGCAGGGGCAAGGATCAGGAGGCGCCTCCGCCGCCTCCTCCCCAAGAAGGTGCCTTGGCTCCAAGGCACGCAACCCTAGGGCGAGACCCTCCACGTCCGGCGCCTGCGCAACAAGAAGGGAGATGCCAAGAGATCCCACGTCCCCGGGAAGGTGCTCGCGCGCTCCCAGCGCCGGTGCGCCAAGATCGCGCCCCAGTGCCTCCACGACAAAACCCCGCGCTGCTCCCAGTGGCGGCGCATGGTGACCCGCAAGAACAAGTCCAGCACCAGCAAAGGGCGCCGGTGGCCACGGCGGGTTGCCTCGCCTTCACCCCCGAGCTGCGCGGCGTCACATGGCCAGGCAAGTTCAAGCCTGACCTCCCTCCCTGCTACGATGGCACAGCGGACCCCGTGGAGTTCCTGCAGCTCTACGAGCTGGGCATCGTAGCCGCCAACGGAGACGAGAAGGTCATGGCGAATTGGTTCCCCATGGCGCTCAAGGACGGCGCCCGCACCTGGCTCCTGAACCTGGCTCCCGGCACGATCTCCTCCTGGAGCGAGATGCGCACCCGCTTCATCGCCAACTTCTAGGGCACTCGCGACCGGCCCCCGGCCGTGAGCGACCTGCGCCGCATCAAGCAACAGCCAGGAGAAACCCTGCAGAAGTACATCTAGCGCTTCAACTACACTCGCCTCAAGATCGCCAAGGTGACTGAAGAAGCCATCATCTCAGCCTTCTCCGACGGCGTGCGCGACGTCAAGATGAAGGAAGAGCTAGCAATCCATGAAGACCTGTGCACATCCCTGGAGCTGTTCAACTTGGCAACCAAGTGCGCCAGGGCTGAGGAAGGGCGTCTCTCCCTCCTCGAGCTCCCGGCAGCCGACACGGAAGAAAAGAAGCTCAAGCCCAAGGACGTGAAGCGCAAGGGGGCTGCCGTGCTAGCAGCGGAACCAGACACCAAGCGAGGCAGGGATCAGCCTGAGTCATCCAAGGGCGGAAGGTACTGCGTGTACCATGACCTCCACACCCACAACACCAATGAATGTCAAGAGCTCAGAGCCGTGCGAGATGGGCGAATCGGCCGACGCCCAGAGCACAACGATAGAAGATATGCTCACCTTCTTATTTGCCGTCCTTAGTTTAGGAAAGTGGAAAGTTTTTTCCTTTTATTTTAGGAATTTTGGGAACAGAACATTTCAACAAAGGAAGTCTTTCACCGGTTAAACAAGACGTAAGACTTAATCTAAAAGAAATTACTAGATTGAATCTATTTGCATTAAAAAAACCGATCAAAAAGGGCGAGCGAGGCCGAGGAGGAGGAAGAGGCGGTGGACGATGGGAAGACCGTGGCCTTCGCCGGGGATGGCGTGACCGCCCTCGCGAGGACCACTGGCAGGACCAGCCTCGTGAGGGAGGCTGGAGGGACTAGCCTTGTGAGGACTGTCCCCACGGCAATGCAGGCCTCCCTCCTCTTCCGCCTCCACCAAGGAGGAACGAAGACCAACACCAAGATGATGGGGCTGGGGGCTTCCAAGAGCCGCGTGCAATTGCTTGCATCTTGGGCGGCGCCCAGGCCCCAGCCTCACAGCGCATCTTCAAGCAGTTTGCTCGCGAGGTGAATGCAGTCCTTCCCAAGCTTGAGGCCACGCGCCCTCTCAGGTGGTCTTCGTGCGTGATCACATTCAGTTCTGCAGACCGGCTCAAGTGTGCGGCAACGGCCAGAGTCCTCCCGATGCTTTGCTCCCTAGTCATCAGCAACGTGCAGGTCACCAGGACCCTCATCGATGGCGGAGTAGGACTCAATGTCTTGTCCGTCGAGACGTTCGACAATCTCCAAGTGCCATACGACCAGCTTCAGCTGACCAAGCCTTTCTCAGGAGTCACCGATGGTTCCACTGTTCCAATTGGGCAGGTTCTCCTTCCGGTCACCTTTGGGCAACGCAACAACTACCGCACCGAGCTCATCGACTTCGACGTCGCTCACATCTGCCTAATAATGATAGATTGGTAAAACTTGTTTATGCCAATACTTAGTTGAATCTGCTTTTTCTAAAAAATCTGTAGTCATGGTGGCTTACCGCTCCGGCATTCTTTTCCTTATATGTCATTAGCCCTTAGTTAAGCCACTATTACTTGTTTTACATCTTCAGCCTTTAACTGTTATCCTGACCATAAACTGAACCATCATGTTGTTATTTCTTTTTCAATTCCTTGCACATCATGCCGTCAAAGAGACCCACCATCTGTAATTGGGTACCCTCAACCATAACTGAGGATTGTTTAAAAGAGTTCTTCCTCATTGGGTTTCTGCCCTCAAAAAGCATCATGCCTTATCGTGCTCCTGACCTGGAAGAAGAACAGCCCAATCCAAAAGACGGCGAAGTGATCGTCTTTACTGACCACATGAACCGTGGCTTCTCACCGCCCGGTTCAAAGTTTTTCAGAGAAGTTCTTCACTTTTTCAAACTCCATCCTCAGGACATTGGGCCCAATTCCATATCCAATATTTGTAACTTCCAAGTTCTTTGTGAGGTATATCTTCAGCAAGAGCTAACTGTGGAGCTATTTAGAGAATACTTCTATCTGAACCGGCAGAACAAGTGCACCAACGGCCTTAGCTTAGAGCTTGGAGGCATCTCAATTCAGCGCCGGCAGGGTGCTGTCTTCCCTCTCATAGTTTTACCAAGTCACCCAAAGGACTGGAACCAAACTTGGTTTTACTGTCAGGACATCTCACCCGCCAACGAGAAGCCACTGTCGGGTTATCACCCCGATCACCTTGACTCCAAGTTCGCACTGCCAGATAAACTTACCGTTGCTGAACGCAAGAAGTTGCTTCCATCTATCAGAAGAATCAACGCTTTGTTGGGGAATGGTTTAACCGGAGTTGATCTGACCCACTGCTGGATCTCATGGCGGGTTATTCCATTAAGCCGTCGTTCAAAATTGATGTATGAATATGGTGGAGGCCCGGACGACTCTCTTCGTCATACCCCGGTTCAACTAACCGAGGAAGACATTGTCTCAATGTCAAACCTATTTGTGAATGGGAAGCATGAAGATTGCAGTATTGTTGGGTTAAATCCCTTCTGTAAACTTAACCCGGTACCAGAAGTAAGGATATTCTGATATTTTTTCCTTTGTATTTTGTCCAGCCGTATTGTTTATAGTGATCCTTCCTCTTGTCTTTGTAGGCCAATTCTGATTTTTGGAAAGTGAAATATGATCACGAAGCTGCCAAGAAGGCGAAACTCGCCGCCATGAACGCCAAGAAATCGACCCGGAGATCGAAGAAGAAAAAGAAGACCACTGCTGAAGATTTAATGAAACTTGATGACATGTCTGACTTAGAGGTAGCCCTTGATTCCCTTGGCCAATTTTTTAACAATCTTATTGACACTGATCCTTACCAGGATGACACTGGGGCCAGTCAGGCCGAGGAAGCAGAGGTAACTATCAGTTCCTCCGACTCAGAGCCCTTACCAAGACACAAAGTTCAACGAGTGATCCGTAAAGTAAGGTTTTCTAACCCCTTAGCTCACTTGGATCCCAACTTTCATTTGAAAAAGCAGCAACATGAAAGCCGCCCTGAAGTTGGGATTGAAGATGAACCGGCTGTCGTCCTTCAACAGACCCCTCGGAAACGCCCGAACGAGGTTTACTTATTGATGTCTTTAACTCGTTTTAATGAATCCTACTCCTTGTATTTCTTTTAACTCTTTTCTTTTATCCTTTCAGGAGGTGTCTCATTCTTTAGGCGACTCATCACAAACACAATTTTCGGCTTTCAAGACTACTCCTGGGTAATCAGAAATCCTCCTTTCTTCTGGGTTGCTCAATTGTATCTTTATGCTGACAATCCTGCAATATTTTTCCTTAGTGGCTAGGCTAAATCCAAGAAGGCAAAGGCGGCTAAACCGGCGGAAGACCCGCCAGTGCTAGCATCTGAACCGGCTAGGCTGCCTTCTCCATTGGCTAACGCTCCAGAACACCCGCCTATTGACAATGAGGCAAACCCTCCTGAGCCGACTTTTGACGAAGCCATTATGAATCCTTCTAGAGCTGGACCGTCAAGCTCAACCGACCCGCCGTCTCCACCTGCTCAAGATGTTCAAATTACTGGGAGCCGCTTTGTTGAGCCAGGGAACCCAAGGGTGCTGGCTCGGTGCATAGCAAAGCAAGAAGCATTGGAGAGGTAGAAGGTTCGCTTTGATGTTTCCAACTATGACCGTCTCAATGCCAGTGATATCTTATCCGGCTATCTCAGTCATGTACACTCCAGTCGTGAGTCTGAGATCGAGATGGTCAAGCAGCTTCAGTTGAAGTATGAGGTACGTTGTTTCCGTTTACTAGTATTCCTTCAGCCCCCAAGTCTACAGATTATGAGAGAAACGGAATAACCTGTAGACTTAAAATATAGGCCGAGACTTTTACCTCTGAATCTTTGCCTGATATTGATAGAACAAAACTTCACCTATAGTCCCCAAGGACCGGTTCATTTTGATCATTAATGAATCGGTACTTTAGAATTTAAAATTGTTTTCAAAGTACTTAACACTCCGGCTTAACCTTGATAAACTTGCTGAACTGCATACATTAGCCCTCAAGTGCCAAGTGTTGTTACTTTGTAAGGGACTTGGGACTTTAAATATGTTTGGAGAGTCGTAAAAATTTGATTTGGCATACATTAGCCCCCAAGTGTCAAGTGGTTTATTCGTAAAGTACTTGAGACTTGAATCTTGAATTTGGATATTTGAATTTGAAACCAAGTCTTGACTTATCTGGACATTTCACAGAATGCCTTGTCTGAATTGAACTCTCAATTGACTGATGCAAAGACCCGGCTAGCGAGTCAGGAGTCAGAAATCAAATCTTCCACCTCCAAACTACAAATAAGCCTTTCGGCAACGGAAAATTTGAAGACCAGCTTTGCTGCAAAGGAGAAGACTTGGGAAAATGAGAAAACACTTCTGACCCGACGAGCTGAGACAGCCAAAACAGCTCTGAAAGAAATTTCAACAGAGCTGAACGGTTTAAAGGGCTGGGTGTCTCAGATGGTCGCTGCTATCTTTGGTAAGCTGCCTGATTTGACCTTTCGTATATTTTTTGCCAAACCGGAGTATAATCCGCCAACTGACTCTATAAAAAATTTATGCAGGTCCGCGAAGTAAGAATCTGAGCCAAGACCCGTTGATTAAGCTGAAGGCAGTATACACTTTAGTTGAACAATTTTATATCGGCGCACAACGGGCTCTCGCTGCCATCTCTCCTACTAATCAAGGACCTAACCGGCTCAGCAACGTCCTGAAGAAGCTGTGCATCCTTCCTGCCAGGTTCCAAGAAGTAAAACGCTCCTGCGCGCGAGCCGGAGCTTTGACTGCCCTAAGCCGCTCCAAGGCTTGGGTGCCAGACCTAGACCCGGAGGACGTAGCAAGGGGCTATCCTATCGTGAAGGAGGACGGGTCTCCTTTTGATCAAGATGACTTCATAGCCCACGTCCGCGAAGTCCGGCCTCAGGCGACTAATCTTGGAGATGACACCAATGTGGACAAGTACCAGCCGGATTTTGATAGTGAAAATAAGAAGATGGCCCCTCCCTCATATAAAGTAGCAGACTTGATCCCACCAGTGAGAGAAGATACATTTGCCTCGGAGGTTGACCCGGTCGGCCTGATTGACGACGAAGCCGAATTTGTCGCCATGAACGGATTTGATTGGTCAAAACCCAACTTCCAGCAGACTCAAGATGGTGAACTGGCGAGGGAGGGACAATGATCATCTTCATGGGCTTATAAAGCCTTGTAATAACTTAGCTGTTAAAACACCGCATGTTTGATTATGCCATCGTGCATAAAATACTTATATGTGAATCTGTGTTTCCAGATGCCAATGTTTAATGCTTGCTTATGCATCATTTAATGCTTGTCTCTGCAATGTTTGAACTCTGTTCCTATAAATACAAAGAAAAGACTGGCATGGTGGTTTAGAACCAAACGGGTTTAAACACCTAATGTAGAGCCAATATATTTACCTCGATAAAAATAGAGACAAATATAAATTCAAACTTTTTTAGTTAACGCAGCAGGTAAGCGTGTATAAGTAATGACCATACCATATCCCTTTTGATCCTTAGATCGCCGGTTTAAATAATCCGGGTGATTGAATTTGATAACTCAATATTTATGAAAAGTTAATGCTTCTTGAATACTCAATGATCATTATACCTTAGTAGCTCATACCTTTTGATCCTTGAACCGCTGGCTTGAATGACCCGGGCGGCTGTGTTATCCAATAATTGAGCCGGTGAAGAAGACCAGGCTAATTTATTTGTAATATTGAAACAACAACAAATTAAAAGGCAAGCAATAGATAACAAGTATAATTTTAATCTTGTATTCAAAAAGTTGGGGGTTTCTGATTCGAATACGACCAGTAAACCGGACCAAAGGGGTTAAGCTAAGGTTCGAATACGACCATATAGCCCCCAGTGGCTTTGGCGTTGCGCAGATCAAGAGGGTACCGACAGCTATGTTCTCTTTGGCGAATACGACCTATGTTTGAACAGGAAGCCCCCAAATGACCTTGAGAGGTGTTTAACGACCCTGATTCGAATACGATCCAAGTCGGACTCAAAGGGGTTAAGCTATGATTCGGATACGATCAAGAAGCCCCCAGTGAGTTTTGGCCTTGAGCCGATCAAGAGGGTTACGACAGCTATGTTCTCTTTGGTTCGAATACGACCTATGTTTGAACAGGAAGCCCCCAAGTGACCATGAGATTTGCAGCTAGATTTGGATACGATCATAAGCTGGACCAAAAAGGTTAAACTTGATTCAAATATGATCAGCTCCTTAATAGTCATTTGTAAATAAGAAATAATAAAGATGCATAGTCTGTGAAAAGAAAAGAGACGGTCTTACTTTATTGCTTATCATAGTATATACAACATGAACGTATGTACATGATGAGTGTCGGTGGCTCGGGTGTAATATGGCCGAAGTTGAGCAATGTTCCATGGCCGGCGGGTATCCTCTTCCGACTTACGTGAGTCTGCATGCTCTCGAACGTCAATGAGGTAGTATGACCCATTGTTTAAATTTTTACTGACCACAAAGAGTCCTTCCCAAGGCGGGGATAACTTGTGTGCTTATGAAAGATCCTAGATGAGCCGGAGCACCAAGTCGCCTTCCTGAAAAGTCCTGGACTTAACCTGGCGGCTGTGATAATGACGCAGGTCCTGTTGATAAATTGTTGACCGGGCCGCTGCTAAGTCTCTTTCTTCATCCAAAAAGTCAAGTGCATCCTGTCTGGCTTGTTCATTATTAGCTTCAACATAAGCCGCCACATGGGGTGAGTCATGACGAATGTCACTAGGCAATACTTCTTCTGCTCCATAAACCATGAAGAAAGGTGTGTAACCCGTAGACCTATTGGGCGTAGTATTGATACTCCATAATACCGAGGGTAATACCTCTACCCAACAACATGGCGTTCATTGTAAAGGAACCATAAGCCGGGGTTTGAGCCCTTTCAAAATTTCCTGATTGGCTCTCTCAGCTTGACCATTGGATTAAGGGTGAGCTACAGAAGAAACATCAAGCCGGATGTGTTCTCGTTGACAAAATTCCTCCATAGCTCCTTGGGACAGATTAGTGCCATTGTCAGTGATAATACTGTGTGGAAACCCGAAACGGAAAATCTCTTTTTTTGTGAACTGAACTGCCGTGGCTGCATCACATTTACTCACAGGCTCCGCCTCAACCCACTTGGTGAATTTATAAACTGCCACCAGGAGATGTGTCTTTTTATCCTTAGACCTTTTGAAAGGTCCCACCATGTCAAGCCCCCAGACCGCAAACGACCAAGTGATTGGAATCATCCAGAGCTCTTGAGCCGGCACATGCGCTCGTCATGCAAATTTTTGACATCCATCACATCTACTGACCAGATCTTCTGCATCAGCATGAGCCGTCAACCAGTAAAAACCGTGACGAAACGCCTTGGACACTAAAGATTTGGACCCGGCGTGATGACCACAATCGCCTTCATGGATCTCACGAAGGATTTCTTGACCTTCTTCGGGGGAAACACACCGCTGAAACGCTCCGGAAACACTGCGATGATATAACTCTCCATCCGAAATCGTCATGGACTTAGATCGCCGGGTTATCTGTCGAGCCAGGGTCTCATCTACTGGCAACTCTCCTCGGGTCATGTAAGCCAAGAACGGCACCGTCCAATCTGGGATAACATGAAGAGCCGCTACCAACTACGCCTCCGGGTCAGGAACAGCTAAATCTTCTTATGTGGGCAACTTGACAGAAGGGTTATGCAAAACATCCAAAAAGGTGTTAGGTGGCACCGGCTTACGCTGAGACCCCAACCGGCTTAAAGCATCAGCTGCTTCGTTCAATGTGTTCCACCTGATAACCTTCAAAATATCCTGCAACGGCATCAACCTCTCGGCGATAAGCCGCCATGAGAGGGTCCTTGGAATCCCACTTGCCAGATACCTGTTGAGCCACTAGATCCGAGTCTCCAAGACATCTGACCTGGCTCAAGCTCATCTCTTTTGCCACTCGAAGACCATGGAGCAAGGCTTCATACTCTGCTGCGTTGTTAGTGCAAGGAAACATCAACCATAACACATAACAAAATTTGTCACCTCGTGGGGAAGTTAGCACGACTCCAGCCCCCGAGCCTTCCAATTTCCTGGACCCATCAAAATGAATAGTCCAATACGTGTTGTTTGGCTTCTCTTCTGGCATCTGCATCTCTGTCCAGTCATTGATGAAGTCAACCAGGGCTTGAGACTTAATTGCAGTACGTGGAACGTACTTCAACCCATGAGACCCAAGCTCAATTGCCCACTTGGCGACTCGCCCTGTGGCTTATCTGTTTTGAATAATGTCTCCCAAAGGAGCAGAGCTAACCACAGTGATTGGATGTCCTTGAAAGTAATGCTTAAGCTTCCTGCTCGCCATGAACACCCCATAAACAAGCTTATGCCAATGTGGATATCGTTGCTTAGACTCAATTAGCACTTCACTAACATAATAAACCGGCCGCTGAACCGGATGCTCTTTGCCAGCCTCGTTGCGCTCTACCACAATAGCCACACTAACAGCTAGTGAGTTGGCAGCCACGTATAACAATAGCGGCTCTTTCTTAATTGGAGCAGCCAGTTGTGCCTTCAGATCCTCAAAAGCAGCGTTCGCAGCAACGCTCCAAACAAAAACATCCGTTTTCTTGATCAACTGATACAGAGGCATAGACTTTTCCCCTAACCAGCTTATGAACCGGCTCAAAGCAGCCACACGACCCGCCAGCCGCTGAACATCATTGACGCAGGTTGGTGTAGGATCGAAAGTATGTCTAGAGGGGGGTGATTAGACTACTTGACCAAATAAAAACTTAACCTTTTCCCAATTTTAGTTCTTGGCAAATTTTAGCTAATTTAGGACAAGTCAAGCAATCATCACACAATTCAAGCAAGCATGCAAAGAGTATATAGGCAGCGGAAAGTAAAGCATGCAACTTGCAAGAATGTAAAGGGAAGGGTTTGGAGAATTCAAACGCAATTGGAGACACGGATGTTTTTCCCGTGGTTCGGATAGGTGGTGCTATCCTACATCCACGTTGATGGAGACTTCAACCCACGAAGGGTAACGGTTGCGCGAGTCCACACAGGGCTCCACCCAAGGGTAACGGTTGCACGAGTCCACACAGGGCTCCACCCACGAAGGGTCCACGAAGAAGCAACCACCCACAAAGGGTCCACGAAGAAGCAACCTTGTCTATCCCACCATGGCCATCGCCCACACAGGACTTGCCTCACTAGTGGTAGATCTTCACGAAGTAGGCGATCTCCTTGCCCTTACAAACTCCTTGGTTCAACTCCACAATCTTGTCGGAGGCTCCCAAGTGACACCTAGCCAATCTAGGAGACACCACTCTCCAAGAAGTAACAAATGGTGTGTAGGTAATGAACTCCTTGCTCTTGTGCTTCAAATGATAGTCTCCCCAACACTCAACTCTCTCTCATAGGATTTGGATTTGGTGGAAAGAAGATTTGAGTGGAAAGCAACTTGGGAAGGCTAGAGATCAAGATTCATATGGTAGGAATGGAATGTCTTGGTCTCAACACATGAGTAGGTGGTTCTCTCTCAGAACATATGAGTTGGAATGGTGTGTGTGTTCTGATGGCTCTCTCCTCGAACGAGAAGAAGGTGGAGGGGTATATATAGCCTCCACACAAAATCCAACAATTACACAGTTTTCCAATCTCGGTGGGACCGAATCAATAAACTCGGTCGGACCGAAAATGTAAACCTAGTGACCGTTAGAGATTTTCGGTGGGACTGATATGCAACTCGGTAGGACCGATATGGTTAGGGTTTGGGCATAACGTAATCTCGGTGAGACCGATTACACAAACTCGGTGAGACCGAATTTGGTAATTAGCTAACCAGAGAGTTGGTCAGGCAAACTCGGTGGGACCGATTTGCTCTTTCGGTGAGACCGAGTGGAACTCGGTGAGACCGAAAAGTTACAAAGGGGAAACACTAAGTTTACATTGCAATCTCGGTGGGACCGATTCGCTCTTTCGGTGAGACTGAAAAGTTACGAAAGGGAAACAGAGAGTTTGCAACCCCATCTCGGTGAGACCGAGATCCCTATCGGTAGGACCGAATTGCTAGGGTTTGGCAGTGGCTAATGACAAGTGAAACTCGGTGGCGCCGGATAGGAAGAATCGGTAGGACCGAGTTTGGCTTAGGGTTTGGGTCATATGTGGATATGGGAAAGTAGTTGAGGGTTTTGGAGCATATCACTAAGCACATGAAGCAAGAGGCTCATTAAGCAACACCTCATCCCTCCTTGATAGTATTGGCTTTTCCTAAAGACTCAATGTGATCTTGGATCACTAAAATATAAAATTAAGAGTCTTGAGCTTTTGAGCTTGAGCCAATCCTTTGTCCTTAGCATTTTGAGGATTCCACTTTCACATCCATGCCATGCCAATCATTGAGCTTTCCTGAAATAATCATCTTGGAATAGCATTAGCTCAATGAGCTATATGTTGTTATGAATTACCAAAACCACCTAGGGATAGTTGCACTTTCAATCTCCCCCTTTTTGGTAATTGATGACAACATATAGATCAAAGCTTCGACAAATGATAATAAGCATGAAATATATCGTCGCTTTGAGAAGTATGTGATAAGTAAGAGCTCCCCCTAAATTTGTGCATATTTAAAATTTGCTTTGGACTGCAAATGCACAAAGAGTTAGAGTCATGGGTTACTCTTCCGTGTCACATACATCTTGGTGGAGCGCTCAAAATGATAAGAATGAAATACATGCACTCATCACCAAGAAAAGTGAATGATCACACAAGATAGATAGGATAATAGTATTAAGCAAGCATTAAGTGTAGCTTATGATCAAACACATGATCAACAATGTCTCACAAATAATGACGTAGTATCTCAAGCACTCAAAAGCAAACAAGTTCAAAAAACCACCAAATAAAGCAAGAGAGAAAAGAAACACTCTCTCTCTCGAAGCCTATGATCTATACATATTCTCCCCCTTTGGCAACAAGTTACCAAAAAGTTACTAGAAAATGCATAGTGCTAGATCGACGCTCAGGCTTGATCTTAGGGTGGTGGTGGAGTCCGGATCACTCCAAGGACGAAGGCTTCGGTAGATGCTGAAGTAGACGCTGGAGTTGGAGCTGAAGTAGATGATGGGGCTGAGGCTGTAGCTGGTGCTGAAGTGGTGGCTCTGGTGTCAGCAACTGGCACGGCAGATGACCTCGGGCCTCGTGGCACTCTGGAAAAGGCATGAGTGGTAGTCCTGCCTCTCCTCTCCTGCATGTCCTCCTGGAGCTGCTCCACTGCAGACTGAACTTCCGTTACTTTGACATCCAAGTCATAGAACTTCTGTTCCATGATTCTCTCTAGGCTTTGCTGATTCTGAGTGAGGGTGGCCAGACTTTGCTCAATCCTCAGCGTGGATGCAATCAAGTAACCAAGCTGCTCTTGTTTAGTCTTCAAGAAATACTCAGATGCCTCCTCTTGAGTTGGCATCTTGGCAGCTTTCTCCTTCCTCGCCTTCTCCTTCTTTGCGTATGCTTGGGCAGATGATGGCTCGTTCTCAGTCATGACAACTTGATTGTCCTTGAAATCTGGACGGATGGGCAGGTGTTCCTTGTCCAATAGATATATGCCCGTGCCCATCTTGGAGTTAATGAGCTCCTGAACTTGAGGGGCATATCCGCAGCTCCTCTTCTGATCTGCTGCAGTCCTCTTGATAGTTTCCACTATGAGGCTCATCACCTTGAACTTCTGAGGCACATCAAACACATGTAGCAAGTTGATAGCATGGCCTCTGATCATCTTGTGATCTCCAGACTTGGGCAGTAAGGTGTGCCTTAGTATCCAATTGATCGTAGGCAGTCCTGACAGAAGGTAATGCATAGACCCAAATTTGAAGGTGTCAAGAGCTTCATTGGGAATTTCCTTGTACATATTGGACATGGAGTTATGGTCCATCTTCTTCTTGGCATATATGTCCATGTAATCATCATGCTCCTCTGGGGCATTAATCAACTTCGCCCATTCCTCAACAGTGGATTGGTACCTCGTACCCTCAGACATCCATGTGATCCTCCCATCTGGATAAAAGTGTGCCGTGGAGTAGAACTGCATGATAAGCTCCTCGTTCCACTTTGTGACCTTCTGCCCAACAAAGTCAGCTACTCCACAAGCTATGAAGCTATCTTGCACTCCAGGATAGTGCTCCTCGTTTTCCTTGATATATTCCCAGTCGACCCATCTCATATCACATACAATGGGCTTCTTATCTAGCAGCACAGTCTCATAGAAATCTTGCTGCTCCTTGGTGTGAAATCTGTAGTCCACTGCTCTCCTTCTCCTTGAAGCATACGGGTCTGCTTCTCTCCACTTCCTCAGCCCTGAATCTCTCCTGAGCTTCATATCCTCAGCCACAGGATGAGCATCGTTGTGGTCTGGGATCTTGGGCTTTAGCTTTCTTAGGACATTCTCTTCCTCTTCTTCAGCAACAGTCTCAGGCACTGGGGGCTTGTTCTTCTCAGCTGCAGGAATGCTCCTTGTATTTCTCTTGGGCTTTGGCTTTGGAGCTGGCTTGGCCTTGGAAGCAGCTCCCCCTGATTTTATGGCATCTCCCATTAGCTTGGGTGCCTTGGGCGCTGGTGCAGCTGCCTCTTCTTCCTCTTCTTCTTCCATGATGGAAGCTTTGCCAAGCACTCTAGCCACTGTCTTCTTCACCCTTTCCTTTATTTTCTTGCCCTCAGCTGCAACTGGCTCTATGGGCTTCTCAGTTGACATTCTGGCCTTTGACATTGGTTGCCTGCGTGCTGGCCTTTTGATTTTCAGACCTGGCTTAGTGCCTTGAGCTGGCTCAACTCTCTTGGAAGTGGCCTCTTCCTCTGCCACATAGTCCTCATCTTCGGAATCTGAAGTCCTCTTCTTCCTTTGTCTCGTGGCAGCCTTTGGCAAGTTGCTAGGAGTGCTCCTGCTGCCATCATCAGATGAACTGGAGGGACTAGTGCCCTCACTCATCACCACTTGCTGCTCTGACATATTTTGGCTGTCACTTTGATCAGACATGCTGCAAACTGACTACTGACCCTGTGAATAGATTATAGATGAGATAGAAAAGATGAGCATCACAAAATGCAGCGATTTTTGCAAAAGAATGATCCAAAAACTTAGTTTTAGTTTCCCACTGAAATCATCTCGGATCTACCGATTTTCAAACTCGGTGATACCGAAGCAGTTTTGGAACCTAAACTAGTGAACTCGGTAGGACCGAGTCACAGTTTGGTGGCACCGAGACTGCTAGGGTTTCACTGAATTCAAAAATCGGTCACACCGATAAGTAATTCTCGGTCAGACCGAGTCTCACTTGTGCAATGGCATAAGCCAAATCGGTGGGACCGAGTTTTTCAACTCGATGGGTCCGAGATAGTTTCGGCGGAAACCTAAACCTAGAATTTTCGAATCAAACCTAATCTATGAGCGTTTTGACTGGATAGGAGTGTTTTAATCGTGGCTAGAATCAATATGATCACAATGTGCTAGGAATCAGATTGGGGAATAGCACAAAGATCAATTCCATACCCTAGTTCGGCGGGGACTTGCTACGGCGGCAACGGCGGGGCAGAATTCCCGTTGACGGCGACGGAGACCAGCGACTGGAGGTTGCTGGCAGCGAGAAGACGACCCGGAGACCACGAGGGCAGAGTAGGCTATCGCGCGGGCGAAGGGGTTCGGAGAAATTTCCAAAATTTTGCCCGTGACTATATATAGCCCGACCCTGTCGGTGTGACCGAGTGGAACAACTCGGTGGCACCGAGATTCATAACTGCAAGCAGTTACTGAAACTCGGTGTGACCAAAATGTTCAAATCGGTTGCACCGAGATCGAAAACCTAGATCAACTTAATGATCTCGGTAGGACCGAAGGTGGAGTATCGGTCAGACCGAGAATCATAAAGAGGTTTTGGAAGTTTAAGTCTATGATGAATCGGGGACTCCGAGCGCTCCTCACACAGAGTGGTTCGAATCTGACTTGATCAAATTTTGTGATGCAACATGAATAGAGTTTGAGACGAGAAAAGCATAGATAGCTAGAGGAGGTTCTTAGGCATTCTTGTCCATCCACTTGGCAAAATAAGATAAAACCAAACAATCAAAACAACAAGTGGATGTCCTCAAATGAGTAAAATATGCAACCAGCATGCTCACACAATAAGATGGCAAATGAAATATGTGACAAGGCATGCACAACCAATTCTAGAATCTATCAAGCAATTTGCGATGACTAGGTCATCTATATATGAGTATATTGACTTAGGAGTCAAGTGAGAACACTTGATCATAGGTCATACTCATCGTTTAAGCTCAAGTGGGGTTACCACTTTTACATAAAGCATTGTTTTGTTGACATCTTTAGAGTTGCTTTAGCTCAAATCTTAGACTAAAGCTCCCCCTAGATGTGATATCCCCCCTAAGAGGGATGAACTAACCTTGGGTTTTGTCGATGATGACTTCATGTAGATATTGAAGATGTGGATGCTCAATGTTGATGTAGATCTCTTGGAGCTATCCATTTGAGTGAATTGCACTTTCAATACCTACATGGGTTAGTCCCACAAGGAACAAACAAGGATATCCATAGACATAGAGTGATGCACACAAAGATGATGTCCATGAAAACTTTTAGATTACCTTGTCCCTTGTCTTACCAACAAGAGGGTTTGTGACTCCTTGAACTAGTGCAAGATGTGGAAGTTGATTGCACTTGTTCTTGCCAAAATGATAAGAGTGAAGTATGTTGGCGGATTCACCCTCAAGAACTCTCTAGTTCTTCTTCTGTTGGATCCACATCATCTTTATGGGAATCCTTGGAGTTGTAGTCGTACTTGATGAAGTGGAACTTGAAGTAGTCTTGGGAATCCACTTGACTAAGGTCTTTGGAGCTTCTTCAAATGCGTCAATTTCCTCTTGAAGCTTGTCCTTGCCTTTTTGCTTGTAGTCTTGTGGTGGAAGATCATCTTGAGTTTGTGTCCCTTTGAAAGAAGTATGCTTCTCTTGTTGAGGGACAAACTTTGTCTTGGGGTATTGATCTTCTTCCCACTCAACTCCATTGGCATTGAACTTTCGTTCAAAACCAACACCTTGATTCTTCTGGTGCATTCCTTGCTTGCGCACAATTTCCTCGAATTGCTTACTCCCGGCAAGGCTTTTGTACACTCCTTTCTCTATAATTCCCTTCAATAAACTATTTTCTTGCTCAAGTGTAACTTGGCTAAGAGAATCATTAGTGGAATCAAGAGAGCTACTAGAAGTAACAATATTGAATTTAGCATGATCATTGTTACTACTAGAGGAAGAATCTTTCTTGTTCTTGTTACTAGACTTGACTTGAGGCATGTAAGTGGATAAGAGTAAACGCTTGGAAACGTAAGAAGAACTTTTCTTGCGGAGATCATCATTGATTGCTTTTAAGAACTCATGCTCTTGCTCAAGATTGAGCTTTTCAAAGCGTAATTTCTCATGAGCTCTTAAAAGTTCTCGATGATCTTTGAAGATGGTTTCATGAGCTAACTTAAGAGTGTTTAGTTCTTTAGTTAGGGCCTCAATCTACTCCTTATCATTGTCATTCGTTTTATCTTGATTAGCATGTTTAATTGACATTTCATCATAGTATTCATCACTAGAGTTGTCAACAAGCAAATCATCACCTAACAAGTCATCTTCATCACTATTGAAATCAACATACTCGGGGTGTGTTACCTTAGGACCTTTGGTCATGAAGCATCTTCCAATTCCTCCATTTGGTGAGTCAAATATGTCGTAGGAGTTGGTTGACACAAGTGCTAGACCGGCAACACCTTCATCTTGAGTATCTTCGGAGTCGGAGTAATAACTTCTCTCGGAGTGGCTGTCGGAGTCAGAGCCGGATACCCATTCACCAACATGAGCTTGATGTCTTCGTCTTGTGTAGCTCCTTGATGATTTTTCCTTCCTTTCCGAATCCTTGCTTCTCCGTGAGTATCTTCGTTTATAACGATCATCTCTACTCCTTCTCTCTCTTGGTGGTGATCCTTTGCTTCTTATTTTTGGAGAATCTTCTCTTCTCTTGTAGGGAGCCGTACACTCATTGGAATAGTGTCCGGGTCTTCCACAATTGTAGTAGTTTCGCTCTTGACTAGAAGATCTTTTGTCATTGTAGGACCTTGACTTGGAATTTCTATCTTTGCTTCTACTCTTGTAGAACTTGTTGAAGTTCTTCACCATTAAGCTCAATTCTTCATTGAAGTCTTGTTTCTCACTTGATGATGTAGGGGCTTCACATGCGGCTTTATAGGCACCACTTGATTTGTTGTGAAGTTCCTCTTTATCCTTAAGTGACATCTCATGAGCAACAATTCTTCCAATCACCTCCGTTGGCTTGAGATCTTTGTAATTGGGCATCATTTGGATCAATGTGCACACGGTATCATATTTTCCATCCAAGGCTCTTAGAATCTTCTTGATGATGAATTTATCGGTCATCTCTTCACTTCCTAAGCCGGCAATCTCATTTGTGATGAGAGCAAGCCTAGAGTACATTTCAGCGACACCTTCACCATCCTTCATCTTGAACTTGTCAAGTTGGCTTTGAAGCACATCCAACTTGGATTCCTTGACGGAGTCGGTACCTTCGTGCATATCAATCAAAGTGTCCCAAATTTCCTTCGCATTCTCAAGGCGGCTGATTTTGTTGAATTCTTTGGGGCACAAACCGTTGAAGAGAATATCACAAGCTTGAGCATTGTATTGCAACATCTTCAACTCATCCGCGGTAGCTTCACGGTTCGGTTCTCTCCCATCAAAGAAGTCACCTTGCAAACCAACACACACAATATCCCAAACGGCGGGGTTATGTCCAAGAATATGCATTTTCATTTTATGCTTCCAACTAGCAAAATTAGTACCATCAAAGTAAGGACCTCTACGGTGATAATTTCCCTCGCTAGACGCCATACTCCTAGGTTGT
This sequence comes from Triticum dicoccoides, assembly GCF_002162155.2. Lineage (NCBI taxonomy): Eukaryota > Viridiplantae > Streptophyta > Magnoliopsida > Poales > Poaceae > Triticum > Triticum dicoccoides. The sequence goes on along the minus strand of NC_041392.1, from coordinate 467,206,880 downwards.
GAAACCAAGGCTATGACCACCAAAAGCTATGGAGATCAAAGCAAATGGAGACCAAAGCTCTGATACCACTTGTAGGATCGAAAGTATGTCTAGAAGGGGGTGATTAGACTACTTGACCAAATAAAAACTTAACCTTTTCCCAATTTTAGTTCTTGGCAAATTTTAGCTAATTTAGGACAAGTCAAGCAATCATCACACAATTCAAGCAAGCATGCAAAGAGTATATAGGCAGCGGAAAGTAAAGCATGCAACTTGCAAGAATGTAAAGGGAAGGGTTTGGAGAATTCAAACGCAATTGGAGACACGGATGTTTTTCCCGTGGTTCGGATAGGTGGTGCTATCCTACATCCACGTTGATGGAGACTTAAACCCATGAAGGGTAACGGTTGCGCGAGTCCACACAGGGCTCCACCCAAGGGTAACGGTTGCGCGAGTCCACATAGGGCTCCATCCACGAAGGGTCCACGAAGAAGCAACCACCCACAAAGGGTCCACGAAGAAGCAACCTTGTCTATCCCACCATGGCCATCGCCCACACAGGACTTGCCTCACTAGCGGTAGATCTTCACGAAGTAGGCGATCTCCTTGCCCTTACAAACTCCTTGGTTCAACTCCACAATCTTGTCGGAGGCTCCCAAGTGACACCTAGCCAATCTAGGAGACACCACTCTCCAAGAAGTAACAAATGGTGTGTAGGTAATGAACTCCTTGCTCTTGTGCTTCAAATGATAGTCTCCCCAACACTCAACTCTCTCTCATAGGATTTGGATTTGGTGGAAAGAAGATTTGAGTGGAAAGCAACTTGGGAAGGCTAGAGATCAAGATTCATATGGTAGGAATGGAATGTCTTGGTCTTAACACATGAGTAGGTGGTTCTCTCTCAGAACATATGAGTTGGAATGGTGTGTGTGTTCTGATGGCTCTCTCCTCGAATGAGAAGAAGGTGGAGGGGTATATATAGCCTCCACACAAAATCCAACCGTTACACAGTTTTCCAATCTCGGTGGGACCGAATCAATAAACTCGGTCGGACCGAAAATGTAAACCTAGTGACCGTTAGAGATTTTCGGTGGGACTGATATGCAACTCGGTAGGACCGATATGGTTAGGGTTTGGGAATAATGTAATCTCGGTGAGACCGATTACACAAACTCGGTGAGACCGAATTTGGTAATTAGCTAACCAGAGAGTTGGTCAGGCAAACTCGGTGGGACCGATTTGCTCTTTCGGTGAGACCGAGTGGAACTCGGTGAGACCGAAAAGTTACAAAGGGGAAACACTGAGTTTACATTGCAATCTCGGTGGGACCGATTTGCTCTTTCGGTGAGACCGAAAAGTTACGAAAGGGAAACAGAGAGTTTGCAACCCCATCTCGGTGAGACCGAGATCCCTATCGGTAGGACCGAATTGCTAGGGTTTGGCAGTGGCTAATGACAAGTGAAACTCGGTGGCGCCGGATAGGAAGAATCGGTAGGACCGAGTTTGGCTTAGGGTTTGGGTCATATGTGGATATGGGAAAGTAGTTGAGGGTTTTGGAGCATATCACTAAGCACATGAAGCAAGAGGCTCATTAAGCAACACCTCATCCCTCCTTGATAGTATTGGCTTTTCCTAAAGACTCAATGTGATCTTGGATCACTAAAATATAAAATGAAGAGTCTTGAGCTTTTGAGCTTGAGCCAATCCTTTGTCCTTAGCATTTTGAGGGTTCCACTTTCACATCCATGCCATGCCAATCATTGAGCTTTCCTGAAATAATCATCTTGGAATAGCATTAGCTCAATGAGCTATATGTTGTTATGAATTACCAAAACCACCTAGGGATAGTTGCACTTTCAGTTGGTTTGTCTAGGGATGTAATTGCCTTGATTTTCTCCGGGTTAGCTTCAATACCTCGGTTAGACACACAAAAAACCAAGAGCTTGCCGGCTGGCACTCCAAAAACACACTTGGCTGGGTTAAGCATCATTTTGTAAACCCGGAGATTATCAAAAGTCTCTTTCAGGTCTGTGACCAAGGTTTCCTCTTCCCTGGATTTCACCACTATATCATCCACATAAGCTTGAACATTGTGCCCAATTTGATTGTGAAGACAATTCTGCACACACCGCTGGTAAGTCGCCTGGGCACTCTTAAGCCCAAAAGGCATAGACACATAGTAGAAAGCTCCAAAAGGAGTTATAAAAGCTGTCTTCTCTTGATCCTTGACTGCCATCTTAATCTGATGATAACCGGAATAAGCATCCAAGAAACTCAACCGTGCGCAACCCGTCGTAGCATCAATGATCTGATCAATACGGGGGAGAGCAAAAGGATCAGCCGGACAAGCCTTGTTCAGATCTGTGTAATCCACACACATACGCCAGGTGCCATTCTTTTTTAGTACAAGCACCGGGTTAGCTAACCATTCGGGGTGAAAGACCTCCACAATGAACCCGGCTGCCAAGAGCCGGGCCACCTCTTCCCCAATGGCCTTGCGCCTTTCTTCATTGAACCATCGGAGAAACTGTCTGATAGGTTTGAACTTGGGATCGATATTAAGAGTGTGCTCAGCGAGTTCCCTCGGGACACCCGTCATGTCTGAAGGTTTCCATGCAAAGATGTCCCGGTTCTCACGGATGAACTCGATGAGCGCGCTTTCCTATTTCGGATCCAAGTTTGTGCTGATGATGAACTGTTTGGATGAGTCACCAGGTACAAAGTCAACCATCTTAGTGTCATCAGCTGATTTGAATTTCAACTCCAGCTCATGCTCTGTTGTTGGTTTCTTTAATGATATCATGTATACTGGGTCAACATGATCCTTGTAAAATTTTAACTCCTCTGTTGCACAAACAGATTCAGCTAGGCAGCATCACCTTCTTCACATTCTAAGGCTATCTTCCGGCTCCCATGTACAGTAATGGTGCCTTTATGACCCGGCATCTTGAGCTGCAAATATACGTAACACGGCCGAGCCATGAACTTGGCATAAGCCGGCCGCCCAAACAGAGCATGATATGGGCTTTTGATCTTAACCACCTCAAAGGTTAATTTTTCGTTCTGGAGTCATACTCATCCCCAAAGGCTACTTCCAGCTCAATCTTACCAACTAGGTATGCCAATTTACCAGGTACCACACCGTGAAAAACAATGTTGGATTGTTTAAGATTTTTATCCGTCAATCCCATCCGGCGGAACGTCTCATAGTAGAGGATGTTGATGCTGCTGCCTCCATCCATGAGCACCTTAGTAAACTTGTATCCACCAACCTGAGGTGCCACTACCAAAGCCAAGTGACCCGGATTATCAACCCAGGGTGGGTGATCCTCTCTGCTCCACACAATAGGCTACTCCAGGTCCTTGGTGGTATCAGAATAAATGTAAGGCTGATGAGTTTGTTGGTGGTATCACAATAGGCTGCCTATGCTAAATGCGCCGGGTTATTACCTCCCTGATACCACCAAGGATCCTCTTCTTTCCCTTCGTTGCCTTTTCTTCGTCAGACACCGGGTCCTTGGTGGTATCAGAATCAGCATACTTGACAAGAGCCGCCATCAACGTTCCCATGTCATTACAGTCACGTTTAAGCCACCCCAGCTTCTGCTTCACAGGTTCAAAACGGAAATTTTTCTCCAACATCAAAACTGCTGAGCCGGCATCCATCTTATCAGATGAATGTATTATCTCCTTGACCCGGCGCACCCAATGGGTTGTAGATTCACCATCCTCTTGCTTGCAATTGGTCAGGTCCGCAATCGACATTGGCTGCTTACACGTGTCCTTAAAGTTCTGGATGAACCGCGCTTTCTACTCTGCCCATGAGCTGATAGAATTGGGTGGCAATCCCTTCAACCAGGTCCGAGTTGTTCCATCCAACATCATGGTAAAATACTTGGCCATTGCAGCGTCGCTAACCTCCAACAGCACCAGAGCCATCTCATAACTCTCAATCCAAGCCCCCGGCTGTAGGTCAGCCATGTAATTAGGCACCTTACGAGGCCCCTTGAAATCTTTTGGCAACCGCTCATTGCGTATGGCCGGTACCAAGCAAGGCACGCCTCCGGTTCTTGTGGCCACTCATGCCTCAATCAAGGTTGATAGATAAGCCGGAAAGGTTTGATGAGCTGCCTGCTCTGCTGCTATTTGAGCCGCTCGTTCCGCCTCTTGACGAATCCTCTCTTGATCCGCCAAGTTAAGGGCTCCAGCCCGCACCGGTTCATGCCTATATGGCCGGTTGTGGCGTTCAGCATTACTTGACATCTCTACAGACTCCATGTGCCTACTGTAACTCGGGCTCCGGCTTGGGCGAGGAGTTGAATGAATCCCATCTCGACTGTAGGAGTATGCATCCCGCTGGGTGATACGTCTCCAACGTATCTATAATTTTTGATTGCTCCATGCTATATTATCTACTGTTTTGAATGTTTATGGGCTTTATTATACACTTTTATATCATTTTTTGGACTAACCTATTAACCCAGAGCCCAGTGCCAGTTTCTGTTTTTACCCTGTTTTAGGGTTTAGAAGAAAAGGAAAATCAAACGGAGTCCAATTGACCTGAAACTTCACGGAACTCATTTTTGGAAGGAAAGAAGCCCAGAAGACTTGGAGTGCACGTCGGGGGATCTGCGAGGAGGTCACGAGGCAAGGGGGGGCGCCCACCACCCTTGGGCGCGCCCTCCACCCTCGTGAGCCCCTCGTGGCCCCCCTGACGTACTTCTTCCGCCTATATATCTCCATATACCCTAAAAACATCCGAGAGCACAATAGATCGGGAGTTCCGCCGCCAGAAGCCTTTGTAGCCACCAAAAGCCAATCTAGACCCGTTCCGGCACCCTTCCTAAGGGGGAATCCTTCTCCGGTGGCCATCTTCAGCATCTCGGTGCTCTCCATGACTAGGAGGGAGTAGTTCTCCCTCGGGGCTGAGGGTATGTACCAGTAGCTATGTGTTTGATCTCTCTCTCTCTCGTGTTCTTGATTTGGCACGATCTTGATGTATCGCGAGCTTTGCTATTATATTTGGATCCTATGATGTTTCTTCCCCCCCCCCTCTACTCTCTTGTAATGAATTGAGTTTCCCCTTTGAAGTAATCTTATCAGATTGAGTCTTTAAAGATTTGAGAACACTTGATGTATGTCTTGCCGTGCGTATCTGTGGTGACAATGGGATACCACGTGATTCACTTGATGTATCTTTTGGTGATCAACTTGCGGGTTCCGCCCATGAACCTATGCATAGGGGTTGGCACACGTTTTCATTGTAATTCTCCGGTAGGAACTTTGGGGCACTCTTTGAGGTTCTATGTGTTGGTTGAATAGATGAATCTGAGATTGTGTGATGCATATCGTATAATCATACCCATGGATATTTGAGGTGACATTGGAGTATCTAGGTGACATTAGGGTTTTGGTTGATTTGTGTCTTAAGGTGTTATTCTAGTACGAACTCTAGTGTTGTTTGTGACACTTATAGGAATAGCCCAACGGATTGATTGGAAAGAATAACTTTGAGGTGGTTTCGTACCCTACCATAATCTCTTCGTTCGTTCTCCACTATTAGTGACTTTGGAGTGACTCTTTGTTGCATGTTGACGGATAGTTATTTGATCCAATTATGTTATTATTGTTGAGGGAACTTACACTAGTGAAAGTATGAACCCTAGGCCTTGTTTCCTAGCATTGCAATACCGTTTACGCTCACTTTTATCACTTGCTACCTTGCTGTTTTTATTATTTCAGATTACAAATACCTTTATCTACAATCCATATACCACTTGTTTCACCATCTCTTCGCCGAACTAGTGCACCTATACAATTTACCATTGTATTGGGTGTGTTGGGGACACAAGAGACTCTTTGTTATTTGGTTGCAGGGTTGCTTGAGAGAGACCATCTTCATCCTACGCCTCCTACGGATTGATAAACCTTAGGTCATCCACTTGAGGGAAATTTGCTACTGTCCTACAAACCTCTGCACTTGGAGGCCCAACAACGTCTACAAGAAGAAGGTTGTGTAGTAGACATCAAGCTCTTTTCTAGCGCCGTTGCCGGGGAGGTTAGCGCTTGAAGGTATATCTTTAGATCTTGCAATCGAGTCTTTTAGTTTCTTGTTTTATCACTAGTTTAGTTTATAAAAGAAAATTATAGAAAATGGAATTGAGTTTTTCTCATACGCTTCACCTTTTTAATATCTTTCGTGAGTATGATGGAAAGGATAATTGTGCTCAAGTGCTAGAAGAAGAAATCTGTAAAATGTTTGGCACTAAATATTTGAATGATGAGCATTATTGTAATGTTGTTAGTATGAATTCCTTGAATATCCATGATGCTAATGATATGCAAAGGCACAAGCTTGGGGAAGCTATGTTTGATGAAGATGATGTTTTTTGTCCCCCAAGTTTTGATGAGCAAATTTATTATGATGAAAGCATGCCTCCTATTTATGATGATTATATTGATGAAAGTGGATTTGGAGAGGTCATGACTTTATTTTGTGATGAATCCACTATTTCGGAAGGGGTTCCAATTGATTATGAGAACAAAGTTGCTATCTATGATGATTATTGTGATGACTTTTATGCTATAAATAATAATGATATCCATGAATCTTGTCATCATGATTTTAGTTATTATGCCTCACATGATAATTATTTTGTTGAGTTTTCTCCCACTATTATTCATGAGAAGAAGTTTGCTTATGTGGAGAGTAATAAAAATTCTATGCTTGTGCATCATGAAAATAGTGCTTTATGTGATAGATATATTGTTTAATTAATTCATGATGCTACTGAAAATTATTATGAGGGAGGAATATATGCTTGTAGGAATTGCAATAATATCAAGTTTCCTCTCTATGTGCTTAAAGTTTTGAAGTTATAATTGTTTTACCTTCCTATGCAAGTTGATTCTTGTTCCCACAAGTTGTTTTCTCAAAAAATCCCTATGCATAGGAAGTGGGTTAGACTTAAATGTGCTAGTCATATTCTTCATGATGCTCTCTTTATATTTCAATTCTTATCTTTTATGTGAGCATCATTGAAATCATCATGCCTAGCTAGGGGCGTTAAACAATAGCGCTTGTTGGGAGGCAACCCAATCCTATTTTAGTTCCTTGCTTTTTGGTCCTGTTTAGTAATAAATAATTCATCTAGCCTCTGTTTAGATGTGGTTTTATGCTTTTAATTAGTGTTTGTGCCAAGTAGAACCTTTGGGAAGACTGGGGTGAAGTCTTTATGATCATGCTGTAAAAAAACAGAAACTTTAGCGCTCACGAGAATTGCTGCCATTTTTATTTGGAGAGTTCTATTTAGTTAATTATTTTTTACTATGATTAATATATAAATTCCTCAGGTCCAGCAAGTTATTTTAGAATTTTATGAGTTCCAGAAGTATACGTTTGATCCAGATTACTACAGACTGTTCTGTTTTTGACAGATTCTGTTTTCATTGTGTTGTTTACTTATTTTGATGAATCTATGGCTAGTAAAATAGTTTATAAACCATAGAGAAGTTGGAATACAGTAGGTATAACACCAATATAAATAAATAATGAGTTCATTAAAGTACCTTGAAGTGGTGATTTATTTTCTTATACTAACGGAGCTTACGAGTTTTCTGTTAAGTTTTGTGTTGTGAAGTTTTCAAGTTTTGGGTAAGGATTCGATGGACCATGGAATAAGGAGTGGCAAGATCCTAAGTTTGGGGATGCCCAAGGCACCCCAAGGTAATATTCAAGGACAACCAAGAGCCTAAGCTTGGGGATGCCCCGGAAGGCATCCCCTCTTTCGTCTTCGTTCATCGGTAACTTTACTTGAAGCTATATTTTTATTCACCACTTGTTATGTGTTTTCCTTGGAGCATCAATTTATTTTGTTAGGATTTGCTTTCTTTTATTTATAACAATGTTTTGCATCTTTTATTTCAATAAAAGTGGCATTGATAGCCTTTACTATGCCTATGTTACAAGTATACATGTTGCTGTTTGAAAACAGAAAGTTTACCGCTGTTGCAATAATTCCCTAGAAAAGTAAGAATGTGATAAAATGTTGAAACCTTTTGCATATTAAGATCTGATAAATTTACTACAGTGGGAATTTTCTTTAATAATTTTTGGATCTAGGGAAGTATAGATGTTGCAGCATTCTTTACAGACTATCCTGTTTAGGCAGATTGCTGTTATGTTTGCATATGTTTGCTTCTTTAATGATTCTATTTGAGGATAGGACTATTAAATATGCAGAGGAATTTAGTATGCAATGTTGAATAATAATTTTAGTGATTTGCTACAGTAGAGTATGATAAGGTCTTTGCAATGGTTTATACTAACTTATCTCACGAGTCCTTGTTGAGTTTTGTGTGGATGAAGCTTTTGAGATTTAGGGAGATCGTGATATGAGAGGAATTAAGGAGACACAAAATCTCAAGCTTGGGGATGCCCAAGACACCCCAAGATAATATTTCAATAAGTCTCAAGCGTCTAAGCTTGGGGATGCCCCGGTTGGCATCCCACCTTTCTGCTTCAACAACTATCGGTTAGTATCGGTTGATCCTAAGTTTTTGCTTCTTCACATGATGTTTGCTATTCTTAGAATGTCATTTTATTTTGCTTTGCTTGCTGTTTGAATAAAATACCAAGATCTGAAATTCTTAAATGTTAGAGAGTCTTCACATAGTTGCATAATTATTCAACTACTCATTGATCTTCACTTATATCTTTCGGAGTAGTTTGTTGTTGCTCTAGTGCTTCACTTATATCTTTTAGAGCATGGTGGTAGTTTTATTTTATAAGAAATGGATGAACTCTCATGCTTCACTTAGATTATTTTGAGAGTTGTAAATAGCATGGTAATTTTCTTAAATAATCCTAATATGCTAGGCATCCAAGAATAGTAAAAACTTTCATATAGAGTATTGAATACTATGAGAAGTTTGATACTTGATAATTGTTTTGAGATATGGAGATGGTGATATTAGAGTCATGCTAGTTGAGTGGTTATGAATTTGAGAAATAATTGTGTTGAAGTTTGTGATTCCCGTAGCATGCACGTATGGTGGACCGTATGTGATGAAATTGGAGCATGATTTATTTATTGATTGTCTTCCTTATGAGTGGCGGTCGGGGACGAGCGATAGTCTTTTCCTACCAATCTATCCCCCTAGGAGCATGCGCGTAATACTTTGCTTTGATAACTTCTAGATTTTTGCAATAGGTATATGAGTTCTTTATGACTAATGTTGAGTCCATGGATTATACGCACTCTCACCCTTCCACCCTTGCTAGCCTCTCTAGTACCGTGCACCTTTGGCCGGTACCATAAACCCACCATTTACCTTCCTCAAAACAGCCACCATACCTACCTATTATGGCATTTCCATAGCCATTCCGAGATATATTGCCATGCAACTTTCCACCATTCCGTTTATTATGACACGCTTCATCATTGTCATATTGCTTTGCATGATCATGTAGTTGACATCGTATTTGTGGCGCATCCACCATTCATAATTATTCATACATGTCAGTCATGCATCATTGCACATCTCGGTACACCGCCGGAGGCATTCACATAGAGTCATATCTTGTTCTAAGTATCGAGTTGTAATTCTTGAGTTCTAAGAAAATAAAAGTGTGATGATCATCATTATTAGAGCATTGTCCCAGTGAGGAAAGGATGATGGAGACTATGATTCCCCCACAAGTCGGGATGAGACTCCAGACGAAAATAAATAAATAAAAGAGGCCAAAGAAGCCCAAATAAAAAAAGAAAGAAAAGAGGCCATAAAAGAAGAAAAGGCCCAAATAAAAAAATAAAAAATGAGAGAAAAAGAGAGAAGGGGCAATGATACTATCCTTTTACTACACTTGTGCTTCAAAGTAGCACCATGATCTTCATGATAGAGAGTCTCCTATGTTGTCACTTTCATATACTAGTGGGAATCTTTCATTATAGAACTTGGCTTGTATATTCCAATGATGGGCTTCCTCAAAATGCCCTAGGTCTTCGTGAGCAAGCAAGTTGGATGCACACCCACTAGTTTATTTTGTTGAGCTTTCATACATTTATAGCTCTAGTGCATCCGTTGCATGGAAATCCCTACTCACTCACATTGATATCTATTGATGGGCATCTCCATAGCCCGTTGATACGCCTAGTTGATGTGAGACTATCTTCTCCTTTTTGTCTTCTCCACAACCACCATTCTGTTCCACCTATAGTGCTATATCCATGGCTCACGCTCATGTATTGCGTGAAGATTGAAGAAGTTTGAGAACATCAAAAGTATGAAACAATTGCTTGGCTTGTCATCGGAGTTGTGCATGATTTAAATATTTTATGTGGTGAAGATGGAGCATAGCCAGACTATATGATTCTGTAGGGATAGCTTTCTTTGGCCATGTTATTTTGAGAAGACATAATTTCTTAGTTAGTATGCTTGAAGTATTATTATTTCTATGTCAATATGAACTTTTGTCTTGAATCTTATGGATCTGAATATTCATACCACAATTAAGAAGAATTACATTGAAATTATGACAAGTAGCACTCCGCATCAAAAATTCTGTTTTTATCATTTACCTACTCGAGGACGAGCAGGAATTAAGCTTGGGGATGCTGATACGTCTCCAACGTATCTATAATTTTTGATTGCTCCATGCTATATTATCTACTGTTTTGAATGTTTATGGGCTTTATTATACACTTTTATATCATTTTTGGGACTAACCTATTAACCCAGAGCCCAGTGCCAGTTTCTGTTTTAACCCTGTTTTAGGGTTTTGAAGAAAAGGAAAATCAAATGGAGTCCAATTGACCTAAAACTTCACGGAACTCATTTTTGGAAGGAAAGAAGCCTAGAAGACTTGGAGTGCACGTCGGGGATCTGCGAGGAGGTCACGAGGCAGGGGGCACGCCCACCCCCCTGGGCGCGCCATCCACCCTCGTGAGCCCCTCGTGGCCCCCCTGACGTACTTCTTCCGCCTATATATCTCCATATACCCTAAAAACATCCGAGAGCACAATAGATCGGGAGTTCCGCCGCCAGAAGCCTCCGTAGCCACCGAAAGCCAATCTAGACCCGTTCCAGCACCCTGCCGGAGGGTGAATCCTTCTCCGGTGGCCATCTTCATCATCCTGGTGCTCTCCATGACGAGGAGGGAGTAGTTCTCCCTCGGGGCTGAGGGTATGTACAAGTAGCTATGTGTTTGATCTCTCTCTCTCTCGTGTTCTTGATTTGGCACGATCTTGATGTATCGCGAGCTTTGCTATTATATTTGGATCCTATGATGTTTCTTCCCCCCTCTACTCTCTTGTAATGAATTGAGTTTCCCCTTTGAACTAATCTTATCGGATTGAGTCTTTAAAGATTTGAGAACACTTGATGTATGTCTTGCCGTGCGTATCTGTGGTGACAATGGGATACCATGTGATTCACTTGATGTATGTTTTGGTGATCAACTTGCGGGTTCCGCCCATGAACCTATGCATAGGGGTTGGCACACATTTCGTCGTGATTCTCCGGTAGGAACTTTGGGGCACTCTTTGAGGTTCTATGTGTTGGTTGAATAGATGAATCTTAGATTGTGTGATGCATATCATATAATCATACCCACAGATAGTTGAGGTGACATTGGAGTATCTAGGTGACATTAGGGTTTTGGTTGATTTGTGTCTTAAGGTGTTATTCTAGTACGAACTCTAGTGTTGTTTGTGACACTTATAGGAATAGCCCAACGGATTGATTGGAAAGAATAACTTTGAGGTGGTTTCATACCCTACCATAATCTCTTCGTTCGTTCTCCACTATTAGTGACTTTGGAGTGACTCTTTGTTGCATGTTGAGGGATAGTTATGTGATCCAATTATGTTATTATCGTTGAGGGAACTTACACTAGTGAAAGTATGAACCCTAGGCCTTGTTTCCTAGCATTGCAATACCGTTTACGCTCACTTTTATCACTTGCTACCTTGATGTTTTTATTATTTCAGATTACAAATACCTTTATCTACTATCCATATACCACTTGTTTCACCATCTCTTCGCCGAACTAGTGCACCTATACAATTTACCATTGTATTGGGTGTGTTGGGGACACAAGAGACTCTTTGTTATTTGGTTGCAGGGTTGCTTGAGAGAGACCATCTTCATCCTATGCCTCCTACGGATTGATAAACCTTAGGTCATCCACTTGAGGGAAATTTGCTACTATCCTACAAACCTCTGCACTTGGAGGCCCAACAACGTCTACAAGAAGAAGGTTGTGTAGTAGACATCACTGGGCCAGAGCTGTCTGAAGTAGTTCTCTCACCCTCCGGGTCTCAATTGCTGCTGGCGAGTCGCCTTCCATTGGGAGAGCCGCCAAACGAGCCGACGCTGCGATGAGGTTTTCCAAGGGGTTGGAGAAGTGTCCTGGAGGTGTTGACACATAACGAGGAGGAGCTGTATTTACACGAGGTGGCTGTGTGGCGCGTGACTGAACTGGTGCACCGGGTGTTGTGACCCGGTTTGCCTCCGGCGGGTGGCTCCCCCCAGCCCCGGGTGTATGGAACAGGTTCCTCGGATCCAGCGTTAGAGGCAGACGCGACTGAGTTTTCTGATGCCTCCTCCTCATGACCTCGTTTGATGCGTTAAGATCCACCAAGAGCCGGAAAGTTTCTGCTTGAAGTTGCTGAGCACGAGCGTCCAGAGCTACTCGTTCTGCTGCCATCCGGGTTTCCTCCGTGGCTAGATTTTCTTTAGCTTGCACCATCTCCTCCCGCACGCATGCCACTTCTGCGTCGTGCTGGGCTTTATCTGCCGGCTCTACCACAGCGGTTAACAGAGTCGTCAGCCGATCCATGAGGTCCATTAGAATCTGAGCCGGGGGCACGCGGGGTTTCCTGACCCGGCTGCTGCCGACCCGATAGCTGTTGCTGCTGCCGATGCGGTAGAGTTCTGCCCGGGCTGCGTCCCCGCCATGAAGACTCCGGCCCAATTCAGCGGCTCAAGGGGGTTCAAAATACTGCTGCCATCGGAACAGCCCCCGAGCATGCCGTCTTGCAGCTGGTACAATGAGTCCGTCTCACCTGTTGATGATGTAGTATCAGAGCAGATGGCCGTCTCCCCGCCTTCCATTGATCCTTTGGAGTATTCACCGCCATGGATGTAGCCTACGAAGGCATGTTTCACGACAGATTGAACACGGGTTGTCCTGGCGTGCTGAGCCGTTTCGATGAGGTTGGTGTGGACGTCCGGCTAAGGGCCTGACTCGCCGATTCGGCCGATGAAGACATGAATTCCGCCGAATGGGACCCGGTACCCGTACTCGATTGAGCCGGCCTCGGGGCCCAGCCTTCGTCGTCGATGTACAGCTTGCCGTGACGACTCTTGGTCATCCAGCCCACAGCGTATCCCTTGAGCCCTTCGAAGTTGCCCTTCAAGAACTCAAATCCACCGTGTGCTGGCCCCACGGTGGGCGCCAACTGTCGTGGAGTTGACACGACAGATGTCCGACAGCAAGGACTTAGTCGTAGGGCCATCGCACTAGGAAGCTTAAAGGGGTTAATCGGGACAAGGGACACACGAGAGAGTTTTTATACTAGTTCGGCCCCTTACGATGAAGGTAAAAGCCTACGTCTAGTTGGGATTGGTATTGCTGAAGTTTCGATCTCCAACGGGCTCAACTCGCCGGCTTGGTTATCGATTTGGTTGTTTCTTGCCCTAAGCCGCCACCGGGTCGTCCCCTTATATACATGGGTTGACGCCTGGTGGCCTACAGAGTCCCGGCCGGCTCATAACCGTGTCCGGCTCGGTGACTTCCTTTACATGCCTTTCTTTACAAGTCTTTCCTTACATACGGCGGTTTACAATATCGGGCCTTAAGCCGGCCCCAGGCCCTTGGGCCTTCTATTTGTTTAATAAACTATCATCTTGAATGTATATTGGGCTTCTTATGTAACCCGCCATTAGGGCTGACCCGACCCCTCCTGGGCGGGACATACTGGTAGTAATATCCCCAACAGGATCCGTACCAAATATTTGATTCTCACCTGTCGTGGCTAGCATAAGAGTTTTTTGTAATGCCCTCGATGCGGCTATATCTCCCACGTGTCGAAGCACAACTTAGAGGCATAACCACATTGAAAGCAATGTTGCAAGAGAGGTAATCTTCACACAACCCATGTAATACATAAGGGAAAAAGATACATGGTTGGCTTATAATCGCCACTCCACACAATACATGAATAAAGCATTACATCATCCAAATACAATCAAGGTCCGACTACGGAACCAAAATAAAAGAAGAACCCCAAATGCGACAAAGGTCCCCGATCGACCCCAACTGGGCTCCACTACTGAACAACTAGAACGAAACAACACAAAGGACAAGATCTTCACCGAGCTCCTTCTTGAGCTTGGTTGCGACACCTGCTCTGTAACATCGGCACCTGCAAACTGGTTTTGGAAGTATCTGTGAGCCACAGGGACTCAGCAATCTCGCACCCTCGTGATCAAGACTATTTAAGCTTATGGGTAAGGTAAAAGGTATGAGGTGGAGCTGCAGCAAGCGACTAGCATATATGGTGGCTAACATACGCAAATGAGAGCGAGAAGAGAAGGCAAAGCACGGTCGATAAAAGTATGATCAAGAAGTGATCCTATAGCAACCTACGTCAAGCATAACTCCAACAACCGTGTTCACTTCCCGGACTCCGCCGGAAAGAGACCATCACGGTTACACACGCTGTTGATTCATTTTAAAAGTTAAGGTTCAAGTTATCTACAACCGGACATTAACAAATTCCCATCTGCCCATAACCGCTGGAATGGCTTTCGAAAGTTCAAATCCCTGCAGGGAGTCCCAGCTTAGCCCATGACAAGCTCTCATGGTCAACAAAGGAATAGACCTCCTCCCGAGACGTTCCGATCAGACTCGGTAGCTCGGTTCTTCAAGACACTTCGACGGGTTAAAATAAGACCAGCAACACCGCCCGAATGTGCCGACAAATCCCGATAGGAGCTGCACATATCTCTTTCTCAGGGCACACTCAGATTGTCTTAGGTACGGGTAGGCCAGCCCAGAGTTGCCCCTGGTGGCCACCGGCAGCTGACAGGTGGACCAACACTCAGAGGAGCATTGGCCCCGGGGGGGTAAAAATAATGATGACCCTTGAGTCCGCGAAACCCAAGGGAAAAAGAGGCTAGGTGGCGAATGGTAAAACCAATGTTGGGCATTGCTGGAAAAGCTTTAATCAAGGCGAACTATCAAGGGGTTCCCATTATAACCCAACCGCGTAAGGAACGCAAAAATTCGGGAACATAACACCGATATGACGGAAACTAGGGCGGCAAGAGTGGAACAAAACACTAGGCGAGAGGCCGAGCCTTCCACCCTTTACCAAGTATATAGATGCATTAAGATAACATGACAATATAATGATATCCCAACAAGTATATAAATGTTCCAACAAGGAACGGTCTCCAATCTTCACCTGCAACTAGCAACGCTATAAGAGGGGCTGAGCAAAGCGGTAACATAGCCAATCAACGGTTTGCTAGGACATGGTGGGTTAGAGGTTTGACATGGCAATTTGGGAGGCTTGAAAGCAAGTGGAAGACATCGTAGCATTGGCATAGCAAAAGAGCGAGCATCTAGCAAAGCAAAGATAGTAGTGATTTCGAGGGTATGATCATCTTGCCTGAAATCCCGCAAGGAAGAAGAACGAGTCCATGAAGAAGACCAACTGACGTAGTCGAACGGTTCCTCACAAACGCGATGTTACCGGAACCAACCCGAAGAAGCAAACACCGGAAAAAGCACACAACATAGTAAACAACCACCACATAGTCATGGCATGATGCGCAAACAAGTATGATGCATGTCCGGTTTAATGAGGCATGGCATGGCAAAGTGCACAAGCAATCCTACAAATTAAATGGAGCTCAATATGCAACTCCGTTGCACATTGATGAAACACCACATTCAAGTTATTTAGATCGATCTCGGTTAGGTACCCAACAATATTAAATGTTGTTAAACATGGCAAGAGGTGAGGCATAACAAAACTACATCATCTAAACAATTTAAATGGGGCCGGATATAACAAATAACGAATCCGGTAAATCCCCATATGCCTATTTAAGGTTTGTTACTGTTCTGCCCTAAACCATATTTTATAGTTATTAAACATGCAAGATGATGCCACCAAGTTAAACTAGGCAAAATTCTACCCCATTTACATATAAAGTTTGTTAGATTCGGAGCTACGGTTAATTAGTTATGAATTAAATCATTTTAACATGGCATAGGAGCAAATTTAACCAAACAACATTTTAAGCATTTTAAACATAGATGAAAGTTGGATATTATTAATCTACACAAAATTCTAAGCAACTTTCATGTATAATTCATTTTAAACCGATGCACCAATTGTGAGTTATTATATGCATGTAGCACAAGGGGTTTTCTGTAAAACAGGCAAACACTGGATAAATAGACAAATCGCAGAACGGAAAAAAACGTGACATGGGCCGAATCTGGCTGGCCCAACCGCACAGAGGTCTGAAGGGGGGGTTCTCACCATGGGCTTGGCCTAGATCTGTGGAGGAGGCGGCCTGGCAGGGCACGCTGGCCTTGGACGGGGTCAGCCCACACGCACGCGAGGAATGTGGCCCGGGGGGCGGATCTGGGTAGGCGAGGCTGGCCCGTGCTAGGAAATAGGGAGCGATGCGGTTAACGGGGCGGGCGAGGCGCTCTTCTCACGCGAGCGAGCAAGAACAGGGGAAGCGGGCGCTTGACGAACGTGCCTCTGCTCGTTGCAGAGGAAGCGGAGGCGGGCGACCAGGATGCGGGCTGGCGACGGCGGAGCTTGGCGCGACGGCAGCAACCAGATCGAGGTGGAAGGAGTCAGTCCCGGAGCGAAGTAGGCGACACAAGGCGCTGGAGAGACGCTGTCCATGGCGGAGGAGTTCCATGGGCGGCGGCGATGTTCAGTTCCTGCAGGGAGGCAAGGACGATGCCGATGTGCTCGATGGCCACGACGGACGCGGGACTTGAGGAGCTCAGCGCGGGAGGCGAAACAAGGGATGGATCCGAGGTGCGGGCGAGGTTGCAGGACCCGGGCGCGGGACAGCAGCGTCTTGGAGCTTCGGGGCAGCCATGGCGTCCTGTGAGGCACACAGAGAGAGAGTTGAGAGTGCAGGAGAAAGAAAGAAGAGAAGGAGGGACCGAGGGAGAGGGCTCGTGGTCGGCCTGGAGCTACAGCGTGGAGCCTTCGAGCGGGAGGGCCTATGGGCGCGGAGGAGCTCCACTCCTCTGGATCGAACAGGGATGAGGAGGTTGTTTGCGGATTTGGAGGGGATCGAGGGATACTCGAAGGAGCTAGCTAGTTGGGTGAGAAGGGGATCTGGTATGATCCCGATGAGAGAGTGGCGGCGGGTGAGGAAAAAGAGGGAGTTGGTCTAGGGTTAGGCTAATATATATAGCGAGTAGGATAGGTTAGGGGTTATCTCGTCCCTCCGATCGTAATCAGACGGCCGGAAAAAAAATAGATAGGGAGTCCAAACAAGAAAACGGTGACGTTTTGTAGATGTTTGGGGATGATCCAGACACAACGGTGATGACTCCTCGGGTCGGTTCGGGACAACTTTCGGACGCGCGCGAGGGGGGCTGCGGGCTAACAAGAGAGGTTAGGTTGGACCTGGCGGTAGGTAGTGAGTTGTATAGACGGTCTCGACCTGAGAGAAGAGAAGAGAGGGAGGCCCGGCGACTGTTTTCCGGTGACCGAAAACATCTGACGTTAGACCGGCTATATTGCCGCTATAATTTAACGGTTAGGCTATCAAACGAGCTTCGAATGCGATGAAACTTGGCAGGCGACCTACTAACAACATAACAGCACCACATGCCAACTTTCACCCCATTCCGAGAACATTTTCCGGCCACTTATATAATAATATTTCGGACATGCCGCGGGCGCGTGCAAGTGTGTCTGGGCTCAAAACGGACAACGGACGGAACGAGGAGACCAGGACGGATGCAAGTTTTGAAAACATGATGATGCAATGCACATGATGACATGATGAAATGCAACACGCAAGCAAATGACCTGGCAACAGCAGCGAATAACTCGAAGACACCTGGCACAACGGTCTCGGGGCGTCACAACACTCCACCACTACGAGAGGATCTCGTCCCGAGATTTAGAATGGCACCGGAGGGCAAATGGAAGAGAAAGAGGAGAGGTAAAACTAAGTTCCTTCTTTGACAATTGAGTGAAACCAAAGAACCTTGTGAGGTTGTACACATTGAAAGAAAGAATACAACGGAGATGAACAAAGTTGAAAACACTCCGTTAGAAAAGAGGGACAAGGAAGAACAAATTCAGACAGCACTCCGGTAGAAAGAGATATGAAACTTGATAAGACGAAAAGAACTTGAGCAGAGGACACAATGCTCCGGTTAAATGGATAGGCATGAAAAGAACATGATCTTTGACAAAATGGGATGATGGGTTGAAAAGAGCAACATGACAATGCCTCCGGAACAAAAGAATAGAAGATAGATAATTGAAATAGGAGAATGGAGAAGAAAATGCCAACATCTACCACAAACGAGTTTAAAAAGGCATCTTTAAGAGAAGGGTCGAACGGAGTTGTTGGAAAAACAACAACAAAAAGAATAAGTTTGATATGGTCTTATGGAATACATCTCGAATTATGAGGTGACAACCTGCCACTCACGGAAAAAAATTGGATTGGAATGAACAAGGAGACGAGAAAATATTTCACCGGGAGGTTAAAAGAAGAACTTGGGTCACTTATGAGCACCATAGATAGCAACAATCCTTAGGGAAAGATTTAGGTGACATATAACCCAAGATACTTCAATGACGAGATTGATGGATTTAAAATACCTCATTCTTAATAATATGTGAATCATGAAACATGAACTCAAATTATCAAGAATGACATAATACCACCTCAAAAGATAAGGAAGAACAATTGCACTCCGGATTACAAAATGAAGAATGATTGAGCTCCTTAGAAAAGAATGTTGATGAACGCTTCGAGAAGGAAATAAAACCTCGATGAACCATCATGTAGAACATCCATGAGGAACTCCGGTAAACAAAATGATGATAAAAGCAAGAGAAGTTGAAAACACAAGGTGAATCCTTGTAATGATTTAGATGAATCTCCATGGTGATATAATTGCGAGAGGTAGGAACTCCGGGACAAAGATAAGATGAACAATTGAGATCAAGAATTTTGATGAACCTCCGGAATAGGGAATTAATTCACTTGGATGAAACAAAGAATAAGAATTACGTTGTGCGCATACTTTAACAATTTAATTGCTGACAAGCAATGGATTTGGCATACTAATTATCCTCGAAGAAAGATTAAGATAGATATAGCGCAAACTTGAGAAAGTCTTCAACGATCCACCGGTAGAATTTGAAAAGCATGAATGCATAGATATGATACACAAAGGAAGAAAACTCTTGAACGAACCACCGTAAGAATTGAAAAAGAACGAATAAAACATTAACGAAACACCGGGAAGAATTAACAAATGAACGAAGATGCTTGAAAGTATTTAGATCCATGAGAACAAAGAGATCACGAGCCGATTAAAGATCACTTGCATGAAGCACCGGTAAAATTTGGAGAATGATAGCTGAAAGCTGAGAATGAATAAACCTGCATTGATGGACTCCGGATGAACAAACTGAAAAGGCTCTTGAATTGCTCCAGATGGATAAAAAGAATTCTCACAATCGAACAATTATGAGAGGATGGCAACAAGCTAGAATCACGAATCTTGAGGAGAGTGGAGCAAAATATGGAGGTAAAACTCTTCTTCGGTCTTCAAATCTCCGAGAATGACGACGAGAAACACCACCATGAATTATTTAGAAACTCCGGAAGAATCAAAACGAAGAGGTTGAGCCAACGATGAAAAGAATTGCGAAAGATCTAGGAGATGGCATTTGACTGATGATAACTCATTCTTACGTCAAACTTTAAAAGGAATTTAGGATAGCTCCGGGAAAATAAGAAGAGTCAGGTAAGATCCTGGGAAAAGACCTGTGGGTTAGGGCCCACTCAAAAGATACACCGTTGAAAAGATTGCTTGAAAAGGAGAATGCACCGTTTGAATTAAATGACTTGAATGAGATAACAGACTCGAGATATCTTGAACACACTGGAACAAATGAATAGTGAAGAGTGGATGATTATGAGGTGCACCGGTATGATAAAAGCATTTGAAATACAGAAAAGAATATGATCAACACCGAAAGCTTGAATTAGATCCACCGGAGAAGAAAAATAATGAATAATGGTGAACTAGAAACTTCGTTAAAATCTTCATGAGCATCACCGGATAAGAACATTGAAGGAAAAGAATGGAGAGGCTTCACATCAATAAGATGGATACTCGATTAAGAAATCTGAGTCCTTGAAGAAAACAAGGGAGGGAGGGCGGGAAAACAAAGACAACTTGGGATGGATGAACGAACACCGTTGAGAAAGCTGAGATTGGATCTTGCGGATGTTGAAATGTTCGGATCCACTTGAAGAGAAACACACCGGTGAAAAGGATTGACATGACAATCTCGATTATCATGAAGGATTGGTATTCACATCGGAGTATGAAAACACCATTTGGGGAAGGTATGGAATCAACATTTGACTTCAAAGCAACTCGAATACCACAACTCAAAAACAAAACAAAGGATTGGCTTGCAAAATAAGCCAGAACAAACATATGACTGAGATTCTGTCCGAAGTTTTCGTGGTGGGGCCTACACGGGCTCGATCGTACAGCACCATCATGTACAAGGCAGTGCACATGACATACGAAGCGTCCCCGAGTCGGCATAGCCAAGGACTCTTTAAGACACAACGAGACCACTGTAAAACCGACCGTGAATAGGCGGACCACTAGACGTCAAACCCCAATTTCATATCATACATATGTCGGAAAGATATCCTAAGAGCTACTTGAATTCCCACTTATAAACTCCCGAAACTTTCCGGTTATGCAATCAGGTGTTGGGGATACAGGGGAAGCATAATATATCACCCAAAACTAACAAATCCTACATCCAGTTGTATCCATCCTTCAACACATAACCAAGAAACCTTCGGAAATCATCTACCTCAACCTTCGAAAAGCATCCGTTATACAATGGCAATACTCCCGAACTCCCGCCCCAGTACTGGGTGGCGTCGAGGTTATCTCACCAACAAACTGCATAAAAGAGATTTTCGATGTCGGCGTACTAAACTCAGGTATTCCAGAACTGCAACGATAAAATTATGACGACAACACCTCAGAGCTCAACTCCCCGGGACACTTCCACAAAACCCCTGACAGGAGGCACCAAGACAATGTTCTCATCATAAAACCATCGGAACGATTCCAAGATACTCGCGTGATCCTAATTTTTTTTTTAGTGAAATTTGAGAAGAGAAGAGTTAAAAATCTACGTCAGGATGCCTTACCAGAGCGATGAGGAGACTGGGGAGTAAAAAGAATTCCTAAACTCTCCGATATATAATTCCTAAATGACTCAAAACATTTTTCTATACACAACTCGGCCACTAAAAACGATCAAGCAATGGGGCTCCTAAGGTCGGGGAAGGCTCTGATTACCAACTTGTAACGCCCTCGATGCGGCTATATCTCCCACGTGTCGAAGCACGACTTAGAGGCATAACCGCATTGAAAGCAATGTCGCAAGAGAGGTAATCTTCACACAACCCATGTAATACATAAGGGAAAAAGATACATGGTTGGCTTACAATCGCCACTTCACACAATACATGAATAAAGCATTACATCATCCAGATACAATCAAGGTCCGACTACGGAACCAAAATAAAAGAAGAACCCCAAATGCGACAAAGGTCCCCTATCGACCCCAACTGGGCTCCACTACTGAACAACTAGAACGAAACAACACAAAGGACAAGATCTTCATAGAGCTCCTTCTTGAGCTTGGTTGCGACACCTGCTCTGTAACATCGGCACCTGCAAACTGGTTTTGGAAGTATCTGTGAGCCACAGGGACTCAGCAATCTCGCACCCTCGCGATCAAGACTATTTAAGCTTATGGGTAAGGTAAAAGGTATGAGGTGGAGCTGCAGCAAGCGACTAGCATATATGGTGGCTAACATACGCAAATGAGAGCGAGAAGAGAAGGCAAAGCACGATCGATAAAAGTATGATCAAGAAGTGATCCTATAGCAACCTACGTCAAGCATAACTCCAACAACCGTGTTCACTTCCTGGACTCCGACGGAAAGAGACCATCACGGTTACACAAGCTGTTGATTCATTTTAAAGTTAAGGTTCAAGTTATCTACAACCGAACATTAACAAATTCCCATCTGCCCATAACCGCGGGCATGGCTTTCGAAAGTTCAAATCCCTGCAGGGGAGTCCCAACTTAGCCCATGACAAGCTCTCACGGTCAACGAAGGAATAGACCTCCTCCCGAGACGTTCCGATCAGACTTGGTACCTCGGTTCTTCAAGACACTTCGACAGGTTAAAACAAGACCAGCAACACCGCCCGAATGTGCCGACAAATCCCGATAGGAGCTGCACATATCTCTTTCTCAGGGCACACTCATATTGTCTTAGGTACGGGTAGGCCAGCCCAGAGTTGCCCCTGGTGGCCACCGGCAGCTGACAAGTGGACCAACACTCAGAGGAGCACTGGCCCGGGGGGGTTAAAACAATGATGACCCTTGAGTCCGCGAAACCCAAGGGAAAAAGAGGCTAGGTGTCGAATGGTAAAACCAATGTTGGGCATTGCTGGAAAAGCTTTAATCAAGGCGAACTATCAAGGGGTTCCCATTATAACCCAACCGCATAAGGAACGCAAAAATCCGGGAACATAACACCGATATGACGGAAACTAGGGCGGCAAGAGTGGAACAAAACACTAGGCGAGAGGCCGAGCCTTCCACCCTTTACCAAGTATATAGATGCATTAAGATAACATGACAATATAATGATATCCCAACAAGTATATAAATGTTCCAACAAGGAACGGTCTCCAATCTTCACCTGCAACTAGCAACGCTATAAGAGGGGCTGAGCAAAGCGGTAACATAGCCAATCAACGGTTTGCTAGGACATGGTGGGTTAGAGGTTTGACATGGCAATTTGGGAGGCTTGAAAGCAAGTGGAAGGCATCATAGCATTGGCATAGCAAAAGAGCGAGCATCTAGCAAAGCAAAGATAGTAGTGATTTCGAGGGTATGATCATCTTGCCTGAAATCCCGCAAGGAAGAAGAACGAGTCCATGAAGAAGACCAACTGACGTAGTCGAACGGTTCCTCACAAACGCGATGTTACCGGAACCAACCCGAAGAAGCAAACACCGGAAAAAGCACACAACATAGTAAACAACCACCACATAGTCATGGCATGATGCGCAAACAAGTATGATGCATGTCCGGTTTAATGAGGCATGGCATGGCAAAGTGCACAAGCAATCCTACAAATTAAATGGAGCTCAATATGCAACTCCGTTGCACATTGATGAAACACCACATTCAAGTTATTTAGATCGATCTCGGTTAGGTACCCAACAATATTAAATGTTGTTAAACATGGCAAGAGGTGAGGCATAACAAAACTACATCATCTAAACAATTTAAATGGGGCCGGATATAACAAATAACGAATCCGGTAAATCCCCATATGCCTATTTAAGGTTTGTTACTGTTCTGCCCTAAACCATATTTTATAGTTATTAAACATGCAAGATGATGCCACCAAGTTAAACTAGGCAAAATTCTACCCCATTTACATATAAAGTTTGTTAGATTCGGAGCTACGGTTAATTAGTTATGAATTAAATCATTTTAACATGGCATAGGAGCAAATTTAACCAAACAACATTTTAAGCATTTTAAACATAGATGAAAGTTGGATATTATTAATCTACACAAAATTCTAAGCAACTTTCATGTATAATTCATTTTAAACCGATGCACCAATTGTGAGTTATTATATGCATGTAGCACAAGGGGTTTTCTGTAAAACAGGCAAACACTGGATAAATAGACAAATCGCGGAACGGAAACAAACGTGACATGGGCCGAATCTGGCCGGCCCAACCGCACAGAGGTCTGAAGGGGGGGTTCTCAGCATGGGCTTGGCCCAGATCTGTGGAGGAGGCGGCCTGGCAGGGCACGCTGGCCTTGGACGGGGGCGGATCTGGGCAGGCGAGGCCGGCCCGTGCTAGCGAAACAGGGAGCGATGCGGTCAATGGTGCGGGCGAGGCGCTCGTCTCACGCGAGCGAGCAGGAACAGGGGAAGCGGGCGCCTGACGAACATGCCTCTACTCATTGCAGAGGAAGCGGAGGCGGGCGACCAGGACGCGGGCTGGCGACGGCGGAGCTTGGCGCGACGGCAGCAACCGGATCGAGGTGGAAGGAGTCGGTCCCGGAGCGAAGTAGGCGACACAAGGCGCTGGAGAGACGCTGTCCATGGCGGAGGAGTTCCATGGGCGGCGGCGATGTTCAGTTCCTGCAGGGAGGCGAGGACGACACCGATGTGCTCGATGGCCACGACGGACGCGGGACTTGAGGAGCTCAGTGCGGGAGGCGAAACAAGGGACGGATCCGAGGTGCGGGCGAGGTTGCAGGACCCGGGCGCGGGATAGCAGCGTCTTGGAGCTTCGGGGCAGCCATGGCGTCCTGCGAGGCACACAGAGAGAGAGTTGAGAGTGCAGGAGAAAGAAAGAAGAGAAGGAGGGACCGAGGGAGAGGGCTCGGGGTCGACCTGGAGCTACATCGTGGAGCCTTCGAGCGGGAGGGCCTATGGGCGCGGAGGAGCTCCACTCCTTTGGATCAAACAGGGAGGAGGAGGTTGTTTGCGGATTTGGAGGGGATCGAGGGATACTCGAAGGAGCTAGCTAGTTGGGTGAGAAGGGGATCTGGGATGATCCCGATGAGAGAGCGGCGGCTGGTGAGGAAAAAGGGGGAGTTGGTCTAGGGTTAGGCTAATATATATAGCGAGTAGGATAGGTTAGGGGCTATCTCGTCCCTCCGATCGTAATCAGACGGCCGGAAAAAAAATAGATAGGGAGTCCAAACAAGAAAACGGTGACGTTTTGTAGATGTTTGGGGATGATCCGGACACAACGGTGATGACTCCCCGGGTCGGTTCGGGACAACATTCGGACGCGCGCGAGGGGGGCTGTGGGCTGACAAGAGAGGTTAGGTTGGACCAGGCGGTAGGTAGTGAGTTGTGTGGACGGTCTCGAGCTGAGAGAAGAGAAGAGAGGGAGGCCCGACGACTATTTTCCGGTGACCGAAAACGTCTGACGTTAGACCGGCTATATTGCCACTATAATTTAACTGTTAGGCTATCAAACGAGCTTCGAATGCGATGAAACTTGGCAGGCGACCTACTAACAACATAACAACACCACATGCCAACTTTCACCCCATTCCGAGAACATTTTCCAGCCACTTATAAAATAATATTTCGGACATGCTGCGGGCGCGTGCAAGTGTGTCTGGGCTCAGAACGGACAACGGACGGAACGAGGAGACCGGGACGGATGCAAGTTTTGGAAACATGATGATGCAATGCACATGATGACATGATGAAATGCAACACGCAAGCAAATGACCTGGCAACAGCAGCGAATAACTCGAAGACACATGGCACAACGGTCTCGGGGCGTCACATTTGTCCTGTAGGATAATATCTCCAGACTTGACTGACGGTGGTTCTGCACCACGCGGGTCTTGCAACAATTCCCATACCCTCATCACTGGTCTTGCTCCTTCATTATCGTTTTCTTGGGCTGGATCCTTGGTTGAAAGAGCTGGGACATATTGCTTCTTCGTATCACCATAGGTACTGTCGGTGCAATCGGCAATCGCAGCTTATCCTCATATTTCTGACAGGGTGCCCCATTAAATGGCAGGTTCAACACCCCTCAAGTTCTGACCACAGAAAATGATCATCTGAACCTTTGCAAGAAATCGACAAATAAATCAGTAGCCACCAGAATGGTCTTTACAACTCAGATCTAGGACATTAGTGAAATAACTCAACCACGGCTCAGTATGGCCGGAAAGCAGCTCAGAACATGAGACCGGGTTGATAAGAAGAAGGTGACAGCTCCCTAAAATAGCCAAGAAGCAGCTATAGGGCTACTGTCACAAAACGAAACTCAACAGCTATACGAGATGGCCAAACAACAGCTCAGAACTCGCGACAGTCGTTTAAGAGAGAAATAAAAATCGGCATCCAACCCAGATAGCTAAAAAATAGCTTAGATCACAGGCGCGGTGCCGTCATTGGAGAAAAAAGGGACAAAGGCTCATCAGGATCATTTTCCAGGTTCACAAGTACTTGTATTGAGCTCATTGATGTCGTCAATCCTCATAATCCTTTGTCACACTTCGGTGTATACTGGCTTTCTTCTCTTAACCATCCCCACGTGGTTGTCAGATCCTCATCCGAGTGACTTGTAAGATCTGGGTGGTATGCCCACCACATATATATGAGAATCTGGTTCCCAAGACAGATGTGTGTTCGGACTGATTCTTGCTTCTGACCAAAATGTTGCAGATCTGATTCTTGGGATTCACTGCCATATGATATCAATTCACAGTGTACTATCTTGTACCAATGTCTTACTGACGAAGATTGGCTGGCTTGTGCTCGAAACTTTCATCGAACAGCTTGCTGAAGAAGACTGGGTATCATGCTTCAGAAGCTTACCCCCTTAAAGACATTGCTGGGGAAAGACTCAGTACCTTATGCCGGAAGCTTTTGCGGTTGCTTACTGAAGAAGGCAGAGTACCTTGTACGGGAAATCATCCATATATGTACTGAGGAAGATAGATGAATCTTGCCTTGGAAGCTTCTCGGGTATCTTGCAAGGGAAGATTGGGTTGCTTACACCAGAAGCTTCTTATTGTGATAGGCGGACCGATTTCCGCATATATAACCATCTTAATATTTTTGTTATTGATTTCTTGTATGAAATGGGGTTTTGCAGGACTATCCTCCTTTCTGAGTACATGCCATATTTTTGCTTGCTTCCAGGTACATCGGGTTCCAAAATCATCCTCAACGAAAAATTAAACTTGTATCTGAGCCATACCTTTGATAATATTTTGTCAACCTTGCACACAATTTATCTTCTTGCTGGTTTGATCATTTCTGCTATGAGGAGTGCACGCTGATGGAGACTTGACACTCAGTAACATGATCAGATATCCCCAAATCTGAATGCAGTTGGCTGAGAATTCCATACGGTTGCGAGGAGTGCACGTTAATGCAAACTTTATACTGACATTCCATCCATGATTTCTTTTGTATTCAGATGAGCTATTTCCACTTTCACTGCAGTCTGCTGACAATTCCATCTGGTTTAGCTGAACTTCCAAATATATGCATTTCTTGCTAACTCTTCGGGTCCGGTGTCGGCTGACGAGCAACTTTAATAGAGGGAAAATTTGTAACACCTAAGGCCCATAGAAAGAAACAAAAGAAACGACTAAAACAAAAGCACACAAACATACTACTAATATAATTAATCAAGCAATCATCACATATTACTGCTACTCACACCATAATATGCATGCACACCTAAGCACACAAATCGCGCGGAAACTCCGGTATTACGTTCTAATATGTTGTGGCCGTGTGCACGAAAATTATATCCATGTGTGGAAGGAGTTGGCGTAACCGAAGCTACACCAAGCAATGGCTGAACAGTGGCTGGATCTGGATGGATACACAGGAGAGGACAGACTTGACGATCAAGTAGCGAGACACAAAAGTCACGACCACCTCATCATCAAGCGTATGAAGGGAATCATACCCTTCCAAAGAATGAAATGACATGGCAAGATAACAGTGGAAGATTGGGTTTATTGGCATTGCCCTTTTCTGATAACAAAGATCAGCAAGGGTTGCCAAGGGGACGAGATGGAGGGCATGGATGATGATATGGTCGCATCACACTGAGAAGCAGGCATGCTAAGAAAGATGGTGCAGGTGGTGGACCGAAAACGATGCCACCTACACTCACAAGATTAACCGTTAGTGACAAAATAGCAATCTATATGCATGCTATGCGACAACCAAATGCAACAATCAAGTGCAACAAACCAACTGGGGTCTATACTATCACTTTCTAACGTTCGCGCGGGCTAGGGCATCCTACAGCCAGACCTGCTCTGATACCAAGCCTGTGGCACCCCGGCTCAGAGAAAACAGGAACGCCCGCATTCCAGCCCAGAGATCAAGGAGAAGTCTTCTGGAATACGACACTGCTTAGCATAGAACAAACCAACTTTCTATTATTACACGAATATGAATACAAGGTCTCCGATATTACAATGAATAACATTGGCATGGCGACACTATGCCATCCTCAGTTGCTCTATGCAAGCAGCAGCACATCTTGAAGCAGTGGAAAAACTACTGGCAGCGGAATAACGACGACGGTGGTGAACTCCACTCCGCATGGACTCTGGCTGGAACACTTATCCTAGCTCGCAAACACAGGAACAACACCAAACAAGCAAGCAATCCAGGCACGACCTGCAAAATGGCATGACACGCTAGGTCAGTACATTGAATGTACTTGCAAGCTCACAATAACCAGAAGCATTCAAGACAAACAACAACATGGCAATTACAGGTTAAGCAGGAATTATCATGAAGTCCTCAGGAGAACATGGCATCAACAATATGATACAGCTAGAACAATATGAGCATGGCATGAACATATGAATCTGACGATACTAGCATGCAACATGATGACACTATATGCACTATTTATTCTGCTCGGGTTACCTCGTAACCATCACATGTATCACTTACCAACCTCGGACATCACACAATTATCTCAGGATCAAATCATGCTTGGTATAAACAATATTGTAGTAATCATTAAATGACCACAAGGAGCTTGATCTTTACCCATGATTCTCGCACAACATCACGAATATCCAACAATTCGGTATCCTCGATACCATGGTGATCTTTCCGGCAATCACAACCATGACCAAAACTTGGTCTCAAACGGTTATCTTTCCGGCGATCACAACCAACTTATCTCATCTTCGAACCAGGGTTGTCATTAATCAAGTTATTATTAATATTGTTGACTCATGGTGTGACCAACACAAACTGGCCCCTTATCCGCGAGCGCGGCTACATATAGATTCAATATACACTCTACAGAGGTTAGCACACTGTACCCACACCTTGGAACCCATGGTCTCGCACTCCCATACGTGCGGACACGACGTTCCGACAAAACCGATCTACTGCCATGAACTCTCCCGGCCACTCCTACCCACTCCCAACTGGGCTAGTCCTGGGTGGCCCCGTGTCTACCAAAGATACAACGACCACCGTCATGGCAAAAACGTCCCTCACGGGGACCAGATCCATAACAACAACAACGGGCACACAAGGCTTATGTCTGCCTACCTGGTCAGGCTAGGCCGCCCATAACCTTCCCTAGTTGGAGGCACCGGCGAGAGGCACGACAATAGACCCAGTTAGGACCTTCCCATAAAGGTAAGCGTGGTTGCACTGGTCAGTTTCGATATGGTGGCACCATGACTCAGCCAACAGTTGTTCAAGTTCAATTTAATCCGGTTAAACTTGAATGCAATATGCTGAGCCATGATAAAATAACATGATGCAAGGAAAATGCATGAGCATGATATCAACATAAGCATGGGAGTACAACATAACTATCCACCATATCAACAATGAAACATATCCGACTGAACATGGCATAATGACGAGCACAAATATTACAAGTGCAACACTACTCATAACATAACATGACCACTAGCATCAACCATAAATACCATGCAAGAACTTATCAATAACATTACCGAGTAACACTTAACCAACTAACAGCAAAGGAACAACGCATATTAACAGTACTCGGTAACCGACGTTAGTCATGCACCGAAGAACATGACCAACCCAACATGCACTACTATCAAGCATGTCAATATGAAAGTAATACTAGCAACTAGCAGGGCATGATAACCAAATGCATAATAACATAGCAAGCAAGTAAGCACTAACCCAGAAGCATTACCAAAACAATGATAAGCATATTTTAAACAAGCAATCATTTAATTAATACTCAAGTTGAAAACCATGGCTACCGCCTGACTATCATGCATGTGGGTATTGTGGCTTGCCTGGGGATGAAGAAGGCATCGGGGAGAAGTGTGGTGAAGCTGCGGAAAGATTTGCCGGAAACAGTTCTCTCTCGGAGGGGATGTTTATGTGCAAGGGCAAAAAGGTCATTTCCAGAATGTTAAAACATAGTGAAAATGATACCAGCAGAACGGGTTCGACGAAACAAAGATGTGGGCTTTGGAATCACCTCATTTGGAGTTGTGGATAAAAAGATATGAAGGTTTGAAGTTCAGGGACTTTTCTACAAAAATCATCACAAACAAGTCCCTGAGTGGATATGACAGAGGCGCAAAGTTAGAAACACGCTTTTTGTCTAAGAAAACGCATTCTGGGCTGAAACAGAGAGGAAATACGCTTACAGTAAAAGAAAGCATACCTTGAGCTGGAGCAGAGGGAAAATGCACTTTCCCGAAGATGAAAATGTACTCGACCAAGTACGCCTCCACTTAATCCAGTCGGCCGAGGCAGGACCGGGGCGTGTGATGCTGACGTGCAGGTCCCATGCGGGTGGGGCCCGTCACTTATCCACGCTGGACCGGGCGGGGTCAACGCCGCAGAGGTGGGGCCGGGGTTTGTGCGGCTGCCGGGTAGGGTTAGTGAAGGGGAGCGGGGCCCGCTTGGCCCTGTCTTCTTCCTCTCTCCGCCCCTAATGGAACAGAGGAGGGAGCAGGGGAGGGTGCTGCCGGCGATGGGCTGAGGGTCAAGGTGGTCTTATGGGAGTGGAGGAGGAGTTCTGGAGTGGAAAAGAGGAGGGGAGGGGCTCTGCCTAGCTCGAATTTGAGCGAGGCCCGATGGCGGCAATGGCGGACAGAGGAGTGGAACAGGAGCTCCTCGAGCTCGGGCAAGGCACTAGGGAGGACTAGAGGAGCGAGGCGAGGCGGGTGGTCAGCTCGAACGAGGCCAGGGATGGCTATTTATAGCCGGGCGAGGGAGTGTCGCGTTGGCGTCGCCGCCGACGCGTGTGCGCGCGCTCGAGCTTAGGGGAAGGTGACGGGGAGACGCAGGGAGAAAGCTCATGAGGAAGAGGAGGCCAAAAGAGAAGCAGGGGAAGAAGCCGAGAGCCATTAAAGCTCGGTCGGCCACAGTGCTCCCATGGGTGTTCGGGGGCGAGCGTCGGTGAGGAAACAGACGGAGGGGGAGAGGAGTCCAGGGGAACGGCGATGACGCGGGCCAGCTGCTGGACATGCTCACGCGCGCGAAGGCGACGAGAGGAGGGGGGTACAACACAAATAGCCACTGGACGCGGCCACTGCACACAGAGCGCGTGCACAGGCACGCCATTGTCGTGGTCACCACGTGAACGAGGGCATTCAATGCTCAACAGCACCCAAATCATTGTCTAGCTGATAGTCCTTCCAAAGTAGGTTGAACTGAGGTCGTAGATTGGTTAAAAGTGCTCTGGTTAAGTGGTAAACTACCTCCAAAGTTTACTGCAGTAAACTTTGATGAGCACTGGCAATCCATAGGAGAGGGATTGGGTCAAATGGAGTTGTCTGGGAGGGTGAGGTAAAGAAGAGCTGTCATCCTGGTAATTTGTAGTTGCTTAACAACCACATAAACTGGTCCAAAAACTAAATTAGGATGATGCACTCTGATGAAGCATCAAATTGATCTCAAATTGGGCAAGCCAGAGTCATTTGGTCCTATGAATATGCTCAAAAAGTCTCATACCAATTGGCCAAGCCAAACTGGTACTTGCTTCACAAACATCTCCTCTGGACAGAAACTTGCAAAATTTTGAAGAATTATTGGCTAGGTGAAATGGTGCCAAATTTGGTGGAGAGATTTTATTTGGGTAGGAGAACAATCTGGTATTTTCTCAGAATTAATGAAGCAATATAAACTGCACTTGCTTCACAACCTGAAAATATTGCCAGACTTAAAGATTTGGTCCTGTGCTCAAATAGATCAAGGGATGGATCTGAAATTTGGAGGAGGCTAATTATATGAGCACATGAAGAGTCATGCCAAATTTCAACTCATTTGAATACTCCTAGCTAGTACTTCCTTCACATGGGCTTCTGTTTGACAGAAACTTTAAAAAATCACTGAGGAAGATTGGCTAGGCAAATAAAGTTGAATTTTGGCATGTGGAAATTATATGAACAGGAAAAGGTGTCCAAGGAGTTTGAGGTCAATTGGGATAATGAAAATAGCACTTGCTTCACAATGTGCCATTTAGGGCAGAATAGGAAATGAATTATTTGAGCATGATGATAAACATGACAAATGAAATATTTTGCCATATTTGAGAAAGATATGACCCAAACAATTTATGAGAATTATTTGGGAATTTTAGGAGTGATAGAAATATAGGTTGCTTCACAACCTAGGGAAAATTGGGTTATTCCTTTAATAGAAAAGGAACATTCCCAAGGAAAAGAATAATGGGATTTGGGCTAGGATGAAAATGACAGGGTCTAGGGAAGGATTTGGGTATGACAAGCCACTCTGGAAGCAAAGAAGAGGTCATCTTCTTCAGTTTCCAGACCACAAAGCCACGGAAAAACAAAACTCAAGCAAAAACCTCAGAAAAATAAAAGAAAAGGAAGGGCCAAATATCAGGCTGTCACAAGAGTGAGGGAGTCCTGCACTAAGGGGTCCTCGGGCGTCCGGCCTGTTATCTATTGGGCCGGACTGATGGGTTGTGAAGACATGAAGGCCGAAGACTATACCTAAGTCCGGATTGGACTCTCCTTGGCGTGGAAGGCAAGCTTGGCGACCGACTATGAAGATTCCTTCTTATGTAACCGACTCTATGTAAACCCTAGATCCCCCCGGTGTCTATACAAACCAGAGGGGATAGTCCGAAAAGGACACCATTCATTACCATAGTCATATGGGCTAGGCTTCTAGGGTTTAGTCATCACGATCTCATGGTAGATCAACTCTTGTAACATCCATATTCATTAATACCAATCAAGCAGGACGTAGGGTATTACCTCCATAGAGAGGGCCCGAACCTCGGTAAACATTGTGTCCCCTGTCTCGTGTTACCATCGATCCTAGGTGCACAGTTCGGGACCCCCTACCCGAGATCCGCTGGTTTTGACACCGAGATTCGTGCTTTCATTGAGAGTTCCACTGTGTCGTCCACGAAAGGTTCGATGGCTCGTTCAACCATCTACAGCGACGCTGCCCAACGAGAAACCTTCCTTCCCGGACAGATTTTCGTGTTCGACGGCTTTGTACTGCGGGCCAACTCGCTTGGCCATCTGGAGCAGATTGACAGCTACGCCCCTGGCCACCAGGTCAGGTTCGAAAGCCTGAACTATGTCGCGGATATCCATGGAGACTTGATCTTCAACGGATTTGAAACCGCAACGATCGCTCCCCCTCGCTTCGATGAACATGACCTAATCTGTCACTGGATCACATCTAGCGTATGGCCCTGGCTGCTGCAACGGCCTTAGAACCGGAGCAAACCGTGCCATCTGAAGCCATAGAGTCCCCGGTGTTGGAGCCGCACACGGACTCGGCATCCCGCGATATCTACGTTAATGGAACTCCGGACTCGTCTCCGGTCATGGGTTCCAAATCGGGTACGCCTACAGACACCGAGCTGGATCCGTTATCGATTTCTAAATTTAGCGCCGCAGACATCTTCTAGCACTCGCCCTTGGGTGATGTGCTAAACTCTTTAAAGAACCTATCCTCAGAGAAGGACTCACAACCGAATAATGTTCGGTTCGAGCCAGAGGCTGATGATGGGAAATTCTATTTCCCACCCGCCACCCACTTCATAGCCACTGTTGATGATTTAACCGACGTGCTCGATTATGGCTCTAAAGACATCAACGGTATGGAGGACGATGCCGACCAGGAGCAAGGCCAAAACCCGCCATTTACTGGACGTTGGACGGCCACCTCTTCGTACGGTGTGTATATGGTCAACACACCTAAAGAAGCTAGCGACGATGACAAAGGGGATCCAGTTGCGGACAGGCCTTCTGGGACACAGTCCAAGCGCCGGCGCCCCAAACACCACTCCAAGCCTTGCCACTCAAAAAATGACAACACTGGCACCGGAGAAAATGGTACCCCAGGCGACGCCGAAAACAATGAAGACCCTGTTGGAGCCGCATCCGAACAAAAGGAACAAGACAATGGGAAAGATGACCCTGGTAAACAGGCCACACCCAACGACTCGGATGATGATAGCTATAGTCCAGTCTCCGAAGATGAGGAGAACCTCGGCTGCGAGGATTTCATCGTGCCTGAGGCACCCCTAGAGCAGGAACGCTTCAAGCGCCAGCTAATAGCTACCGCCAGAAGCCTAAAAAAGAAACAACAACAGCTCCAGGCTGGTCAAAACTTTCTCATTGACAGGTGGACCGACGTCCTGGCAGCCGAATAATACGGCCTCGACCGCCAAGTCAAGAGTTACCCAAAGCATAGACTGCTACCTCAGTTCGATGAGGAAGCACCAAATCCCATACCTCCCTCACACAATGCGGACCGACCACCATGCGGTCAGGATAGGTCGGCGGACCGACCACCCCGCGGTCGGGATAAAGCGACAACTCAGGCCGAACAACAGCCCGCCCCGCCACCTCGCACAAACAGGGACAGAACAGCTCGGGACCATACATACGACCTTCGGCAGGAGTTGGACAGCAGAGCCGAACACACCAGATCAATCTACGGATCGCGAGGACGCTTCCCAACTCGGGATGACGGCTACCTATTCGGGCGTGACAAACCTAGTCACCCCCGAGCCGATAACCGCAGACGCACTCCATTAGAGATGCGCCGTGATGCGGCCCGCTATAGAGGCGCCGCATACCCTCTCTGTTGCACAGACTAGGTGCTAGATCACGAATTCCCCGAGGGATTCAAGCCCGTCAATATTGAATCATACAACGGAACAACCGACCCCGCGGTATGGATTGAGGACTTTATTCTCCACATCCACATGGCCCGGGGAGACGACCTCCATGCCATCAAATACCTCCCACTGAAACTCAAAGGGCCAGCTAGACAATGGCTGAATAGCCTGCCCGAGAATTCCATCGGCAGCTGGGAGGACCTGGAAGAGGCCTTTCTTGACAACTTCCAAGGTACATATGTCCGGCCACCCGATGCCGACGACTTAAGCCACATAGTTCAACAACCTAGAGAATCAGCCAGAAAATTCGGGACTAGGTTCTTAACCAAGAAAAACCAGATCGTTGAATGTCTAGATGCCGAAGCCCTAGCAGCCTTTAAACACAACATCCGTGACGAATGGCTAGCCCGCCACCTCGGCTAAGAAAAGCCAAGATCCATGGCAGCCCTCACGGCACTTATGACCCGCTTTTGCGCGGGAGAAGATAGTTGGCTGGCTCACCGCACAAACACAGCCAATGAAGCAGCCCCCTCCGAGGCTAAAAATAGCACCAGCAAGCTCCGGCGCAATAGACGCAAACGCTGAAACAATGGTGATAACACCGACGACACCACAGTTCATGCCGGATTCAGTGGCTCCAAATCCTGCCAGCGAAAGAAGCCCTATAAAAGGAACGGTGGAGGACCATCAAGCTTGGACCGCATACTCGATCGTCCTTGCCAAATACATGGCACCCCAGACAAACCGGCCAACCATACTACCAGAGATTGTCGGGTCCTTAAGCAGGCCAGCAAGGTAAATAGCGGAAACAAGGAAGGGGAATCATAGAGCGAGGACGAAGACGAGGAACCTCGGCAGCCGAACAACGGGGGGCAGAAGAAGTTCTCGCCTCAAGTCAAAACGGTGAACATGATATACGCTACACACATCCCCAAAAGGGAGCGCAAGCGCGCACTTAGGGACGTCTACGCAGTAGAGCCAGTCGCCCCAAAATTCAACCCACGGTGGTCATTCCCGATCACCTTCGATCGTAGTGATCATCCAACTAGTATCCGTCACGGCGGTTCGGCTGCATTGGTACTGGACCCAATCATCGACAAATTTCACATGACACGAGTCCTAATGGATGGTGGCAGCAGCCTTAACCTGCTCTATTAGGATACAATATGCAAAATGGACATTAATCCCTCATGAATCAAGCCCACGATAACTACCTTTAAAGGAGTTATACCAGGTGTGGAAGCCCGTTGTACGGGCTCGGTCACGCTGGAGGTGGTCTTCGGTTCCCCGGATAACTTCCGAAGAGAAGAGCTAATCTTCGATATCGCCCCCTTCCGCAGCGGCTACCATGCACTACTCGGACAAACTGCGTTTCGCCAAATTCAAGGCGGTACCACATTATGCTTATCTCAAGCTCAAGATGCCTGGTCCACGCGGCGTCATTACAATAAATGGAAACACGGAACGTTCCCTCCATATAGAGGAACATATCGCAGCCCTAGTAGCAGAAGTACAGAGCGGCCTTCTAAAGCGGCACCATAATCCGGCCGCCGAACCCCTGGACATCGTCAAGAAAGTCCGGACTACACTGCAAAAGGGCAGTTCATTGTCAAGAGCTGAATTAGTACATTCGGCCTCCACCCCATCCCCGATGAGGAGGGAGGCACCCGTGCCGTGCGTACATAATTACGCAGTCAAACCTCATGGATACTAACGGAGGCATAACTCGCTCGCGATCCACCGTGCGGCTGGACCGACCCTGGATTTGCCCGCCTTTATTTTTTCTTTCTATTATCAAAGGTCTTTTCTCTTTTTGAGGTCTATACGGACGACCCATTTACAGAACACACCAAGGAGGCAAGAAGCTCTGGCATACAAGGGAATCCCCAGGTGGTCTCTATTAAACGATTGCCATACTTGTTTTACATACTTGCACGTAGCTCGGCCTTGGTTGCGACATGTCAAATAGCTTTACTTGCTCATCACAGTACTCACACAAAGTACGCCTCAACGTACTAATTACATCACAATAATTGATAAATGGCGAAGTCAGCTTATTACTTAATTTTTCCTGTTTCCTCACCTTTGTGTACGTTATATATTACACGCGTACATTATGGTACGTATTACTGCGCCAGGGGCTTCATTACACCCCGTTCTATGGCAATAAAAGTCCGAACACTTCTTTCAGTATAGTTTGGCACCCCAAACTTATAGCACTATATGCATCGGCTCTGAATCATGTCTTTGGTCAATAGTTGGGTTGTCCGGCTCCTGTGCTTACTACCCTATGTTCCGCTATATCGGCTAGGGTAGTAAAGGGAGAACTACTGCGATTGTGTCTCGGTTCTTCCAGACGAGCACCTCAGTAGAGCAAGCCGAAAACTGACTGTCATGATGTGGCGAGAGCCGGTCAGCTGTTCGAGAGGTTCCAAATCGTTAGAGATTTTTACCGCTTCAGGCGAAGAGTCGGTCCCTCCGATTAGGCCTGTATAACGCCCTAGTTCAGCCTTCTGAGTACCAGGGGCTTCATCAACCTTTTTAAATTGTCAAACTCCTATGGCTAAGTGAGGGCGGTAAAGGCCGCATAGTCCGATTGCCTTGTTCGTTGCGCTAAACACCTCCTTTAAGGACCAGACTTTGGAGTAAAGAGTGTTTAGATTTATCCAAACACCCCTGTACTATCTACGTGGGGGCAGAAGCCAACGACTGGTCAACTCTTAGATTTCATAAATGGCCGCAGAGGAGGTAAGATGTAAATCATAAGCATTATAATACGTAACATCACTACTCCACATTACAGGACAAGATAATACAAATGTTCTCATGGGAAAATGATATCCTTCGAACATTGTTCCGCCACAAGGTAGGATCCCTCCAGGACACCATCAAAGTAGATCTCAGGTCGACGATGCTCTTTGCCCTCCGATGGCCCCTCGATCATCAGCTTCTTGGCATCCAGCTTTGCCCAATGCGTCTTGACGCGGGCAAAAGCCATACGCGCACCTTCAATGCAGACCGACCGCTTCATGGTTTCGAGCCGTGGACAGGCACTTACAAACCGCTTAACAAGTCTGAAATAGCTGCTAGGTACCGGCTCGGTAGGCCACAACTGGACTATCAGGTCCTTCATGGCTAGCTCTGCCAACTTGTGCAGCTCGACCAACTGCTTCAGCTGGTCAATGAAGGGCAATGGATGTTCGGGTTCAAGATACTGGGACCAGAATAGCTTCTCCATAGACATCCCTACTTCGGCTCTGTAATACTCGGCAGCATCTGATATACTACGCGGCAGATCCACAAACGCCCCTAGAAAACCCGAATTCAGATAAGTACATGGAACATTTCTTTTACATACTTACTTTGCATGGTGAAAGAATTACCCGCTGTAATCTCCTTGGCCGCCTTAATTTCCTGGCGGACGTTCTAGGCTTCGGCTCATGCGTCCTGTGCACTCCGGTGGGCTGTCCCCAGTTCGGACTCTTGCGCCTTACAATCACGCTCCAAGGACTCAAATCTCTTGATCCCGTCCTGGAGCTGTTGCTGCGCTTCGCCGACCTGGGCTTCGTGCTTTTCACTCACAGCATGCTCCTTGGCCGCTTTGTCCTTGGCCTCAGCCAGCGCCTTCTTGAGGGCTGCCACCTCGGTAGTGGCCCCTAATAAAGTTCACGACAACTCAGTCTGGATGGACTTTTCATTTCTTCTTAAAAGGTACTAGCAGATCAGCACTTACCTTGGCTATCCTCTAGCTGCTTCTTTACGAGGTCGAGCTCTTCCTCGGCCCGCTCCAGTTTTCACTTCAGTCCGGAGACCTCCGCAGCATGAGCGGTGGCAACCTGCAGCGACACCTGCTTATTCACAAAGACAACTTATGTTAGACTCCTGCAATTTTTCTCTTCGATCCTCTGTTCGGCTTCTTCTTTCCGAACACCAAACAGAGCATCAGGGGCTACTGTCTATACTGTGATATTCTTCCTAAAAATGCATTACTTACCTCAAATCCTGATAGAAGGCTACTGCAGGCTTTGGTCAGTCCGCTTTTCACAAACTGGACCTTCTCTATTACCGTGCCCATAAGGGCGCGGTGCGCATCCACAATAGAGGCGCCTCGTAGCGCCTCCAGCAGGTTATCCAGTGCTTCTAGTTGGATAGAGGTCACCGGCGCAACAGGCACACTCCCTCCTCTCGGAGCATGCCATTCGCTGGACTCGGGAGCCGCATAGGTCTCCGGAATGGAACCCGGCTCAGGTCCGAAGGGAACCCGGCCCCCGTCGCCGGTCCTCGCAGGGGCTTTTCCCCCCCATGCGTCCGGCAATTGAGGAATCGTCCTAAGGCACCGCCCTGACGATCTCCGGAAGCCCCCGGTCAGGAATGATCTTTTGCGACACCATCTCGTCGTCACCCTTGGGAGATGGAATGAGTAGGTGGCGGAGACATGCTAGCCATCTCCTTTGAGTCTAGCGATCCCTCGGACGAAGATCGCGGGGAGCCATCGCGCGTCGGACTGCAATAACAAGGTTTATCAATATTACAAATCGGGAAAGCTAGATGTTTTCGGATAATAATACTTACGAGGCGGCCTGAGGCTTGGTCCGGCGAGGTCGCTCCGGACTACTGTCCACATCCCACACAGAGTTATCCGCATGGAAACCTCTAACCCTTTTAGGCGCTCCCGCCTCCGGATTTGTGGAGGCCGCTCTCTTCTTCCTCCCCACTTCAGGTGGGGAATCGCTTTCCTCTTCCTCTTCGTCATTGTCGTCGGCGGACGAAGAGGAAGTCTCGTCTTTGGACAACATGTCCGGAGCACCTTTTCGGCGAAGGCCCTTCTTGGCCCCTTTGGTCGCTTTCTTGGCCATCTTCTCCGGCACCTCATAAGGTGCTGGAAAAAGCATTTTCGTCAACAATGGGAATTCTCGGTCTTCGGGTAGCGGAGCCGGACTGTTAATCCCCTCCGCTATCTTGATCCAGGCCTGAAAACATGGGTAGGAAGGCTTATGCATTTTCTCAGAATATGCTAGTAAAGGGTATGCCTTGAAAACATCATAAGAGCTTACCGGGTTAGCCTGGAGTTTTAAGCTAAGCCCGCGATCTTCAGTCGTGGGCGGTGGCGTTTCGATGGCCTTAAAGATCACTTTCCAGATTTCTTCGTGCGTTGTGCCATAGAGCTCTTGTAGCGTCTGGTGCTTGGCTGGATCGTACTCCCATAGAT
The DNA here is from genome assembly GCF_002162155.2 of Triticum dicoccoides. Classification (NCBI taxonomy): domain Eukaryota; kingdom Viridiplantae; phylum Streptophyta; class Magnoliopsida; order Poales; family Poaceae; genus Triticum; species Triticum dicoccoides. Next base: position 467,166,648 of record NC_041392.1, on the reverse strand, counting down.
AGCAAGTCCGGTGTTGGCACGGAAGAACCCGACGAACGAGCATGACTTGGACAACATTGACGAGCTTGATCTTCCTATCCATCATATTCTGGAAACACGTCTGGAGCCCAGTCAGTTCGTCTAAGGGACCCCAGGTTAGGCCCCTCTCTTGCCAGGAGGTGAGCCGCATCAGGAATCGAGATCTAAATTAGGGGGCCGCCACCCAGTTGGCGTCGCGCGGCTCGGTGATATAGAACCACCCCGATTGCCACCCTTTCACCGTCTCCGTGAATGATCCTTCGGGCCAGGTAACGTTGGGCATCTTGCCTACCATGGTGCTACCTCTTGAGCACTGCGTTGGTTTTCCCCGAAGAGGAAGGGATGATGCAGCAAAGTAGCGTAAGTATTGCCCTCAGTTTTTGAGAACCAAGGTATCAATCCAGTAGGAGGCTACGCGCGAGTCCCTCGCACCTGCACAAAACAAATAAATCCTCGCAACCAATGCGATAAGGGGTTGTTAATCCCTGCACAGCCACTTACGAGAGTGAGATCTGATAGATATGATAAGATAATATTTTTGGTATTTTTGTGGTAAAGATGCAAAGTAAAAATAAAAGCAAAGTAAATAACTAAGTATTAGGAGATTGATATGATGAAGATAGACCCGGGGACCATAGGTTTCACTAGTGGCTTCTCTTGAGAGCTTAAGTATTCTACGGTGGGTGAACAAATTACTGTTGAGCAATTGACAGAATTGAGCATAGTTATGAGAATATCTAGGTATGATCATGTATATAGGCATCACGTCCGAGACAAGTAGACCGACTCCTGCCTGCATCTACTACTATTACTCCACTCATCGACCGCTATCCAGCATGCATCTAGAGTATTAAGTTAATGAAAACAGAGTAACGCCTTAAGCAAGATGACATGATGTAGAGGGATAAACTCATGCAATATGATGAAAACCCCATCTTGTTATCCTTGATGGCAACAATACAATACGTGCCTTGCTGCCCCTACTGTCACTGGGAAAGGACACCGCAAGATTGAACCCAAAGCTAAGCACTTCTCACATTGCAAGAAAGATCAATCTAGTAGGCCAAACCAAACTGATAATTCAAAGAGACTTGCAAAGATAAGCAATCATACATAAAAGAATTCAGAGAAGATTCAAATATTGTTCATAGATAGACTTGTTCATAAACCCACAATTCATCGGTCTCAACAAACACACCGCAAAAAGAAGATTACATCGAATAGACCTCCATAAGAGAGGGGAGAACATTGTATTGAGATCCAAAAAAGAGAGAAGAAGCCATCTAGCTAATAACTATGGACCCGTAGGTCTAAGGTGAACTACTCACACTTCAACAGAGGGGCTATGGTGTTGATGTAGAATCCCTCCGTGATCAATGCCCCTTCCGGCGGAGCTCCGGAACAGGCCCCAAGATGGGATCTCGTGGATACAGAAAGTTGTGGCGGTGGAATTAGGGTTTTGGCTCCGTATCTGATCGTTTGGGGGTACGTAGGTATATATAGGAGGAAGGAGTACGTCCGTGGAGCAACAGGGGGCCCACGAGGGTGGAGGGCACGCCTGGGGGGTAGGCGCGCCCCCTACCTCGTGGCCTCCTCTTTTGTTTCTTGACGTAGGGTCCAAGTCTCCTGGGTCTTGTTCGTTGATAAAATCACGTTCCTGAAGGTTTCATTCCGTTTGGACTCCGTTTGATATTCCTTTTCTTTGAAACCCTAAAACAGGCAAAAAAAGCAATTCTGGGCTAGGCCTCCGGTTAATAGGTTAGTCCCAAAAATAATATAAAAGTGGATAATAAAGCCCAATAATGTCCAAAATAGTAGATAGTATAGCATGGAGCAATCAAAAATTATAGATACGTTGGAGACGTATCAAGCATCCCCAAGCTTAATTCATGCTCATCCTCGAGTAGGTAAATGATAAAAACAAAAATTTTGATGCGGAGTGCTACTTGGCATAATTTTAATGTAATTATTCTTAATTGTGGTATGAATATTCAGATCCGAAAGATTCAAGACAAAAGTTCATATTGACATAAAAAATAATAATACTTCAAGCATACTAACAAAGCAATTACGTCTTCTCAAAATAACATGGCCAAAGAAAGTTCATCCCTACAAAATCATATAGTTTTGTCATGCTTCATTTTCGTCACACAAGAATGCTCTCATCATGCACAACCCCGATGACAAGCCAAGCAATTGTTTCATACTTTAGTAATCTCAAACCTATAAACTTTCACGCAATATATGAGCGCGAGCCATGGACATAGCACTATGGGTGGAATAGAATATAATGAGGGGGTTATGTGGAGAAGACAAAAAGGAGAAAGTCTCACATCAACAAGGCTAATCAATGGGCTATGGAGATGCCCACCGATTGATGTTAATGCAAGGAGTAGGGATTGCCATGCAACAGATGCACTAGAGCTATAAATGTATGAAAGCTCAACAAAAGAAACTAAGTGGGTGTGCATCCAAGTTGCTTGCTCATGAAGACCTAGGGCACTTGAGGAGGCCCATTGTTGGAATATATAAGCCAAGTTCTATAATGAAAATTCCCACTAGTATATGAAAGTGACAAAACAAGTGACTCTCTATCATGAAGATTACAGTGCTACTTTGAATCACAAGTGTGGCAAAGGATAGTAACATTGTCCCTTCTCTCTTTTTCTCTCATTTCTTTTTTTTCTCTTTTTTGGGTCTTCTCTTTTTTATGGCCTTTCTCTTTTTTGGGGCCTTCTCTTCTTTTTTTTGGGCCTTCTCTTTTTTTATTCCTCAATTGGGACAATGCTCTAGAAAATGATGATCATCACACTTCTATTTATTTACAACTCAATGATTACAACTCGATACTAGAACAAAAGATGACTCTATATGAATGCCTCCGGCGGTGTACTAGGATATGCAATGGACCAAGAGTGACATGTATGAAATAATTATGAATGGTGGCTTTGGCACAAATACTATGTCAACTACATGATCATGCTAAGCAATATGACAATAATGAATGTGTCATGATAAACGGAACGATGGAAAGTTGCATGGCAATATATCTCAGAATGGCTATGGAAATGCCATAATAGGTAGGTATGGTGGCTGTTTTGAGGAAGATATAAGGAGGTTTATGTGTGAAAGAGCGTATCATATCACGGGGTTTGGATGCACCGGCGAAGTTTGCGCCAACTCTTAATGTGAGAAAGGGCAATGCACGGTACCGAAGAGGCTAGCAAGGATGGAAGGGTAAGAGTGCGTATAACCCATGGACTCAACATTAGTCATAAAGAACTCACATACTTATTGCAAAAATCTACAAGTCATCAAAAACCTCGGCACTACGCGCATGCTCCTAGGGGGATAGATTGGTAGGAAAATACCATCGCTCGTCCCCGACCGCCCCTCATAAGGAGGACAATCAAATAACACCTCATGTTTCAAATTTGTTACATAACGTTTACCATACGTGCATGCTACGGGACTTGCAAACTTCAACACAAGCATTTCTCAATTTCACAACTACTCAAGTAGCACGACTTTGATATTATTACCTCCATATCTCCAACAATCATCAAGCATCAAACTTCTCTTAGTATTCAAAACACTCATAAGAAAGTTTTACTAATCTTGAATACCTAGCATATTAGGATTTTAAGAAAATTACCATGCTATTTAAGACTATCAAAATAATCTAAGTGAAGCATGAGAGATCAATAGTTTCTATAAAACAAATCCACCACCGTGCTCTAAAAGATATAAGTGAAGTACTAGAGCAAAACTATATAACTGAAAAGATATAAGCGAAGCACATAGAGTATTCTAGCAAATTCCAAATCATGTATGGATCTCTCAAAAGGTGTGTACAGAAAGTACGATTGTGGTAAACTAAAAATTAAAGACTCAAATAATACAAGATGCTCCAAGCAAAGCACATATCATGTGGTGAATAAAAATATAGCTCCAAGTAAAGTTACCGATAGAAGTAGACGAAAGAGAGGATGCCTTCCGGGGCATCCCCAAGCTTTGGCTTTTAGGTGTCCTTATATTATCTTGGGGGTGACATGGGAATCCCCAAGCTTAGGCTCTTTCCTCTCCTTGTTCCATAATCCATCAAATCATTACCCAAAACTTGAAAACTTCACAACCCAAAACTCAAAGTAGAAAATCTCATGAGCTCCGTTAGCGAAAGAAAACAAAAGACCACTTCAAGGTACTGTAATGAACTCATTATTTATTTATATTGGTGTTAACCCTACTGTATTCCAACTTCTCTATCTTTTATAAACTATTTTACTAGCCATAGATTCACCAAAATAAGCAAACAACACACGAAAAACAGAATCTGTCAAAAACAGAACAGTCTCTAGTAATATGTAGCTAGCGCAAGATCTGGAACCCCAAAAATTATAAAATATATTTATGGACGTGAGTAATTTATCTATTAATCATCTGCAAAAAGAATTAACTAAATATCACTTTCCAAATAAAAATGGCAGCAGTTCTTGTGAGTGCTAAAGTTTCTGTTTTTTACAGCAAGTGTAACAAGACTTTCCCCAAGTCTTCCCAAAGGTTCTACTTGGCACAAGCACTAATTAAACACAAAAAACACAACCAAAACAGAGTCTAGATAAATTATTTATTAATAAACAGGAGCAAAAAGCAAGGAATAAAAATAAAATTGGGTTGCCTCCCAACAAGCGCTATCGTTTAACGCCCCTAGCTAGGCATAACAAGCAAGGATAGATCTAGGTATTGCCATAATAATAAGATAGATCATTAAAACTCATTTCATATTCTCTACGTTCAGCGGCAAGTTTTGAGGCAAGCAAAAGTAATAAAAAGGGCTAAATTTAATGGGGAAAAAGTCCCCAAGATCAACCTTAGGAGGTATAGGTTCCTCCTTTGGTCCTTCATATTGCACAACCAATTCATCATTGTAAGCATTCTTTTGACAGAACTTTGTGAGCCTATATTCAAGAGAATATACTAGTTAATTATTTAGAATAGCCAAATCATCATTAAGTTCAGAAATTCTATCAACTAAAACATTGGTAGGAACCCTTTTTCTAAGATTTTCATTGAAAGCAACATAGTCTAGAGATTGAAAACACATTATTTCTTCTTGATCAAAGAGGATGGCCTCTATGGGAGGACGACAAGCGTCCTGTTGGGGAACGTAGCATAAATTCAAAATTTTCCTACGTGTCACCAAGATCTATCTATGGAGTCATCTAGCAACGAGGGAGGAGTGGATCTACATACCCTTGTAGATCGCGCGCGGAAGCGTTCAAGAGAACGGGGTTGATGGAGTCGTACTCGTCGTGGTCCAAATCACCGATGATCCTAGCGCCGAACGGATGGCACCTCCGCATTCAACACACGTACGGAGCAGCGACGTCTCCTCCTTCTTGATCCAGCAAGGGGGGAGGAGAGGTTGATGGAGATCCAGCAGCACGACGGCGTGGTGGTGGAAGTAGCGGGATTCCAACAGGGCTTCGCCAAGCGCTGCGGGAGGAGGGAGATGTGTCATGGGAGGGAGAGGGAGGCGCCAGGGCTTAGGTGTTGCTGCCCTCCCTTCCCCCACTATATATAGGGCCAAGGGAGAGGGGGGCACAGCCTTGGCCCTTCCTCCAAGGAAGGGTGCGGCCAAGGGAGGAGTCCCTCCTCCCCAAGGCACCTCGGAGGTGCCTTCCCCTTTTAGGACTCTTCCTTTTCCTCTTCTCTTGGCGCATGGGCCTCTTGGGGCTGGTGCCCTTGGCCCATATAGGCCAAGGCGCACCCCCTACAGCCCATGTGTCCCCCCGGGGCAGGTGGCCCCACCCGGTGGACCCCCGGGACCCTTCCGGTGGTCCCGGTACAATATCGGTGACCCCGAAACTTGTCCCGATGGCCGAAATAGCACTTCCTATATATAATTCTTTACCTCCGGACCATTCCGGAACTCCTCGTGACGTCCGGGATCTCATCCGGGACTCCGAACAACTTTCGGGTTACCGCATACTAATATCTCTATAACCCTAGCGTCACCGAACCTTAAGTGTGTAGACCCTACGGGTTCGGGAGACATGCAGACATGACCGAGATGACTCTCCGGTCAATAACCAACAGCGGGATCTGGATACCCATGTTGGCTCCCACATGTTCCACGATGATCTCATCGGATGAACCACGATGTCAAGGACTTAATCAATCCCATATACAATTCCCTTTGTCTAGCGGTACGATACTTGCCCGAGATTCGATCGTCGGTATCCCGCTACCTTGTTCAATCTCGTTACCGGCAAGTCTCTTTACTCATTCCATAACACATCATCCCGTGATCAACTCCTTGATCACATTGTGCACATTATGATGATGTCCTACCGAGTGGGCCCAGAGATACCTCTCCGTCACACGGAGTGACAAATCCCAGTCTCGATTCGTGCCAACCCAACAGACACTTTCGGAGATACCTGTAGTGTACCTTTATAGCCACCCAGTTATGTTGTGATGTTTGGCACACCCAAAGCACTCCTACTGTATCCGGGAGTTGCACAATCTCATGGTCTAAGGAAATGATACTTGACATTACAAAAGCTTTAGCGAACGAACTACACGATCTTTGTGCTAGGCTTAGGATTGGGTCTTGTCCATCACATCATTCTCCTAATGATGTGATCCCGTTATCAACGACATCCAATGTCCATGGTCAGGAAACCGTAACCATCTATTGATCAACGAGCTAGTCAACTAGAGGCTTACTAGGGACATGGTGTTGTCTATGTATCCACACATGTATCTGAGTTTCCTATCAATACAATTCTAGCATGGATAATAAACGATTATCATGAACAAGGAAATATAATAATAACCAATTTATTATTGCCTCTAGGGCATATTTCCAACAGTCTCCCACTTGCACTAGAGTCAATAATCTAGTTCACATCGCCATGTGATTAACACTCAAGGTCACATCCCCATGTGACTAACACCCAAAGAGTTTACTAGAGTCAATAATCTAGTTCACATTACCATGTGATTAACACTCGATGAGTTCTGGGTTTGATCATGTTATGCTTGTGAGAGATGTTATAGTCAATGGGTCTGAATTTTCAGATCCGTATGTGCTTCGCAAATTTCTATGTCATCTTGTAGATGCAACTACTACGCTACATTTGGAGCTATTCCAAATAACTGTTCTACTTGGAGCTATTCTAAATTGTTGCTCCATTATACGTATCCGGTATCTCTACTCAGAGCTATCCGGATAGGTGTTAAGCTTGCATCGACGTAACTCTTTACGTCGAACTCTTTTACCACCTCCATAATCGAGAAAATTCCTCAGTCCACAAGTTACTAAGGATAACTTTGACCGCTGTCCTGTGATCCATTCTTAGATCACTCTTGTACCCCTTGACTGACTCGTGGTAAGGCACATTTCAGGTGCGGTACACAGCATAGCATACTGTAGAGCCTATGTCTTAAGCATAGGGGACGACCTTCGTCCTTTCTCTCTATTCTGCCGTGGTCGAGCTTTAAGTCTTAACTTCATACCTTACAACTCAGGCAAGAACTCCTTCTTTGACTGATCCATCTTGAACACCTTCAAGATCATGTCAAGGTATGTGCTCATTTGAAAGTACCATTAAGCGTTTTGATCTATTCTTATAGATCTTGATGCTCAATGTTCAAGTAGCTTAATCTAGGCTTTCCATTGAAAAACACTTTCCAAATAACCCTATATGCTTTCCAGAAATTCTACGTCATTTCTGATTAACAACATGTCAACAACATATATTCATCAGAAATTCTATAGTGCTCCCACTCACTTCTTTGGAAATACAAGTTTCTCATAAACTTTGTATACACCCAAAACTTTGAGCATACATTCCAACTCCGAGATGCTTACTCCAGTCCTCAGAAGGATTGCTGGAGCTTTTGCATATTATTAGCATCTTTCAGGATTGACAAAACCTTCCGGTTGTATCACATACAACCTTTCCTCAAAAATCGTCGAGGAAACAATGTTTTGATATCCTATCTGCAAGATTTCATAAATAATGCAGTAATCGCTAATATAATTCCAATAGACTCTTAGCATCGCTACGAGTGAGAAAGTCTCACCGCAGTCAACTCCTTGAACTTGTCGGAAAACATCTTAACGACAAGTCGAGCTTTCTTAATGGTGACATTTACCATCATTGTCCGTCTTCCTTTTAAAATCCATCTGCACTCAATAGCCTTACGACCATCGAGTTGTCCTGCCAAAGTCTACACTTTGTTTTCATACATGGATCCTTTCTCGGTTTTTATGGCCTCGAGCCATTTATCGGAATCCGGGCCCACCATCTCTTCTCCATAGCTCGTAGGTTCATTGTTGTCTAGCAACATGACTTCCAAGACAGGATTACGTACCACTCTGAAGTAGTACGCATCCTTGTCATCCCACGAGGTTTGTTAGTGACTTGATCTGAAGTTTCATGATCACTATCATAAGCTTCCACTTCAATTGGTGTAGGTGCCACGGGAACAACTTCCTGTGCCCTACCACACACTAGTTGAAGAGACGGTTCAATAACCTCATCAAGTCTCCACCATCCTCCCACTCAATTCTTTCGAGAGAAACTTTTCCTCGAGAAAGGACCCGATTCTAGAAACAATCCCTTATTGCTTTCGAATCTGAGACAGGAGGTATACCCAACTGTTTTGGGTGTCCTATGAAGATGCATTTATCCGCTTTGGGTTCGAGCTTATCAGCCTGAAACCTTTTCACATAAGCATCGCAGCCCCAAACTTTTAAGAAATGACAGCTTAGGTTTCTCTAAACCATAGTTCATATGGTGTCATCTCATCGGAATTACGTGGTGCCCCTTTTTAAGTGAATGTGGTTGTCTCTAATGCCTAACCCATAAACTATTGTGGTAATTCGATAAGAGACATCATGGTATGCATCATATCCAATAGGGTGCAATTATGATGTTCGGACACACCATCACACTATGGTGTTCCAGGCTGTATTAGTTGTGAAACAATTTCCACAATGTCTTAATTCTGTGCCAAACTCGTAATTCAGATATTCATCTCTATGATCATATCATAGATCTTTTATCCTCTTGTCACGACGATCTTTCAACTTCACCCTGAAATTACTTGAACCTTTCAATAATTCAGACTCGTGATTTATCAAGTAAATATACTCAACATGTACTCAAATCATCTGTGAAGTAAGAACATAACGATATCCACTACATGCCTCAGCACTCATTGGATTGCACACATCAAAATGTATTACTTCCAACAAGTTGCTTTCTAGTTCCATTTTTCTGAAAACGAGGCTTTCAGTCATCTTGCCCATGTGGTATGATTTGCATGTCTCAAGTGATTCAAAATCAAGTGAGTCCAAACGATCCATCTGTATAGAGTTTCTTCATGCATATCTACCAACAAACATGGTTCGCATGTCTCAATCCTTTCAAAAATGAGTGAGTCCAAAGATCCATCAACATGGAGCTTCTTCATGTGTTTTAAACCGATATGACTTAAGTGGCAGTGCCACAAGTAGGTGGTACTATCATTACTATCTTATATCTTTTGGCATGAACATGTGTATCACTATGATCGAGATTCAATGAACCATTCATTTTAGGTGCAAGACCATTGAAGGTATTATTCAAATAAATAGAGTAACCATTATTATCCTTAAATGAATAACCATATCACGGTAGACATAATCCAATCATGTTTATGCTCAACGCAAACACCAAATAACAATTATTTAGGTTTTAATACCAATCTCGATGGTAGAGGGAGCGTGCGATGCTTGATCATATCAACCTTGGAAACACTTCCAACACATATCATCAGCTCACCTTTAGCTAGTCTTCGTTTATTCCGTAGCTTTTATTTCGAGTTACTAACACTTAGCAACTGAACCGGTATCTAATACCCTGGTGCTACTAGGAGTACTAGTAAAGTACACATTAACACAATGTATATCCAATATACTTCTATCGACCTTGCCAGCCTTCTCATCTACCACGTATCTAGGGTAATTCTGCTCCAGTGGCTGTTCCCCTTATTACAGAAGCACTTAGTCTCGGGTTTGGGTTCAACCTTGGGTTTCTTCACTAGAGCAGCAGCTGAATTGCCGTTTCATGAAGTATCCCTTCTTGCCCTTGCCCTTCTTGAAACTAGTGGTTTCACCAACCATCAACAATTGATGCTCCTTCTTGATTTCTACTTTTGTGGTGTCAAACATCGCGAATATCTCAAGGATCATCATATATGTCCCCGATACATTATAGTTCATCACGAAGCTCTAGCAGCTTGGTGGTAATGACTTCGGAGAAACATCACTATCTCATCTGGAAGATCAACTCCCACTCGATTCAAATGATTGTTGTACTCAGACAATCTGAGCACAAGCTCAACAATTGAGCTTTTCTCCTTAGTTTGTAGGCTAAGAAAATCGTCAGAGGTCTTATACCTCTTGACGTGGGCACGAGCCTGAAATCCCAATTTCAGCCCTCGAAACATCTCATATGTTTCGCGATGTTTCAAAACGTCTTCGGTGCCTCAACTCTAAACCATTTAACTGAACTATCACGTAGTTATCAAATTGTGTATGTCAGATGTTCGCAACATCCACAGACGACATTCGAGGTTCAGCACACTGAGCGGTGCATTAAGGACATAAGCCTTCTATGAAGCAATGAGGACAATCCTCAGTTTACGGACCTAGTCCGCAAAATTACTACTATCAACTTTCAACTAAATTTTCTCTAGGAACATATCTAAACAGTAGAACTGAAGCGCGAGCTACGACATAATTTTCGAAGACCTTTTGACTATGTTCAGGATAATTAAGTTCATCTTATGAACTCCCACTCAGATAGACATCCCTCTAGTCATCTAAGTGATTACATGATCCGAGTCAACTAGGCCGTGTCCGATCATCACGTGAGACGGACTAGTCAACATCGGTGAACATCTTCATGTTGATCGTATCTACCATACGACTCATGCTCGACCTTTCGGTCTCTTGTGTTCCGAGGCCATGTCTGTACACATGCTAGGCTCGTCAAGTCAACCTAAGTGTTTCACGTGTGTAAATCTGTCTTACACCCGTTGTATGTGAACGTTAGAATCTATCACACCCGATCATCACGTGGTGCTTCGAAACAACGAACTGTCGCAATGGTGCACAGTTAGGGGGAACACCTTCTTGAAATTATTATGAGGGATCATCTTATTTACTACCATCGTTCTAAGTAAACAAGATGCATAAACATGATAAACATCACATGCAATCAAATAATAGTGACATGATATGGCCAATATCATATAGCTCCTTTGATCTCCATCTTGGGGCTCCATGATCATCTTGTCACCGGCATGACACCATGATCTCCATCATCATGATCTCCATCATCGTGTCTTCATGAAGTTGTCTCGTCAACTATTACTTCTACTACTATAGCTAACGGTTAGCAATAAAGTAAAGTAATTACATGACGTTTATGTTGACACGCAGGTCATAAATAAATTAAGACAACTCCTATGGCTCCTACCGGTTGTCATACTCATCGACATGCAAGTCGTGATTCCTATTACAAGAACATGATCAATCTCATACATCACATATATCATTCATCACATCCTTTTGGCCATATCACATCACATAGCATACCCTGCAAAAACAAGTTAGACGTCCTCTAATTGTTGTTTGCATGTTTTACGTGGCTGCTATGGGTTTCTAGCAAGAACATTTCTTACCTACGCAAAAACCACAACGTGATATGCCAATTGCTATTTACCCTTCATAAGGACCCTTTTCATCGAATCCGATCCGACTAAAGTGGGAGAGACAGACACCCGCCAGCCACCTAATGCAACTAGTGCATGTCAGTCGGTGGAACCGGTCTCACGTAAGCGTACGTGTAAGGTCGGTCCGGGCCGCTTCATCCCACGATGCCGCCGAATCAAGATAAGACTAGTAACGGCAAGCATATTGAACAAAATCAACGCCCACAACTACTTTGTGTTCTACTCGTGCATAGAAACTACGCATAGACCTAGCTCATGATGCCATTGTTGGGGAACGTAGCATAAATTCAAAATTTTCCTACGTGTCACCAAGATCTATCTATGGAGTCATCTAGCAACGAGGGAGGAGTGGATCTACATACCCTTGTAGATCGCGCGTGGAAGCGTTCAAGAGAACGGGGTTGATGGAGTCATACTCGTCGTGATCCAAATCACCGATGATCCTAGCGCCGAACGGACGGCACCTCCGTGTTCAACACACATACGGAGCAGTGACGTCTCCTCCTTCTTGATCCAGCAAGGGGGGAGGAGAGGTTGATGGAGATCCAGCAGTACGACGGCGTGGTGGTGGAAGTAGCGGGATTCCAACAGGGCTTCGCCAAGCGCTGCGGGAGGAGGGAGATGTGTCATGGGAGGGAGAGGGAGGCGCCAGGGCTTAGGTGTTGCTGCCCTCCCTTCCCCGACTATATATAGGGCCAAGGGAGAGGGGGGCGCAGCCTTGGCCCTTCCTCCAAGAAGGGTGCGGCCAAGGGAGGAGTCCCTCCTCCCCAAGGCACCTCGGAGGTGCCTTCCCCTTTTAGGACTCTTCCTTTTCCTCTTCTCTTGGCGCATGGGCCTCTTGGGGCTGGTGCCCTTGGCCCATATAGGCCAAGGCGCACCCCCTACAGCCCATGTGGCCCCCCGGGGCAGGTGGCCCCACCCGGTGGACCCCCGGGACCCTTCCGGTGGTCCCAGTACAATACCGGTGACCCCGAAACTTGTCCCGATGGCCGAAATAGCACTTCCTATATATAATTCTTTACCTCCGGACCATTCCGTAACTCCTCGTGACATCCGGGATCTCATCCGGGACTCCGAACAACTTTCAGGTTACCGCATACTAATATCTCTATAACCCTAGCGTCACCGAACCTTAAGTGTGTAGACCCTACGGGTTCGGGAGACATGCAGACATGACCGAGATGACTCTCCGGTCAATAACCAACAGCAGGATCTGGATACCCATGTTGGCTCCCACATGTTCCACGATGATCTCATCGGATGAACCACGATGTCAAGGACTTAATCAATACCGTATACAATTCCCTTTGTCTAGCGGTACGATACTTGCCCAAGATTCGATCGTCGGTATCCCGATACCTTGTTCAATCTCGTTACCGGCAAGTCTCTTTACTCGTTACGTAACACATCATCCCGTGATCAACTCCTTGATCACATTGTGCACATTATGATGATGTCCTATCGAGTGGGCCCAGAGATACCTCTCCGTCACACGGAGTGACAAATCCCAGTCTCGATTCGTGCCAACCCAACAGACACTTTCGGAGATACCTGTAGTGTACCTTTATAGCCACCCAGTTACGTTGTGACGTTTGGCACACCCAAAGCACTCCTACGGTATCCGGGAGTTGCACAATCTCATGGTCTAAGGAAATGATACTTGACATTAGAAAAGCTTTAGCGAACGAACTACACGATCTTTGTGCTAGGCTTAGGATTGGGTCTTGTCCATCACATCATTCTCCTAATGATGTGATCCCGTTATCAACGACTTCCAATGTCCATGCTCAGGAAACCGTAACCATCAATTGATCAACGAGCTAGTCAACTAGAGGCTTACTAGGGACATGGTGTTGTCTATGTATCCACACATGTATCTGAGTTTCCTATCAATACAATTCTAGCATGGATAATAAACGATTATCATGAACAAGGAAATATAATAATAACCAATTTATTATTGCCTCTAGGGCATATTTCCAACACGTCCACCCTATAATGCGCAAAGATTTCTTTGGCCTCTTTTATTATGAATCTAAACTCATGAGCCAAAAAGATAGTAGCGGCATGCTTAACAGAAGAATGTTCAATATTAGAAAATTCTAGGAAAATCCTTTGTATGCAAGGGTGCATGTGCAAGAATTGTCTTTCAAGTTCAACTACAAGCATGTAAATAGCGTCAAGACTACTAGTTTTATGAAGGATGGAACTACCCATAGAAGGTAAAGAACCGGCACAAGTAATGAAATCTTGAATAACTCCTTTTCCAATAATATTACCACTACCAACACAGAATTTTTTTTGTATGTAAGATGGGTGATTCTTTAGCAGGAGCATCAGAATTTTTCATGATATTATTATTATCCATATCGACAATAATTTCCCCAATTTCAGACATAGAGGCAGAAGGTAAGGGACTAGCCATAACGACAAGCAAGCAAGAAACGTGCAAAAAGAGGCAAATAGAGAAAGAGAGGGAGGATAGAGAGAGAGGGCGAATAAAACGGCAAGGGTGAAGTGGGGGAGAGGAAAACGAGAGGCAAATGGCAAATAATGTAATGCGGGAGAGAAGGTTATGTGATGGGTACTTGGTATATTGACTTTTGCATAGACCTCCCCGGCAACGGCGCCAGAAATCCTTCTTGCTACCTCTTGAGCACTGCGTTGGTTTTCCTCGAAGAGGAAGGGATGATGCAGCAAAGTAGCGTAAGTATTTCCCTCAGTTTTTGAGAACCAAGGTATCAATCCAGTAGGAGGCTACGCGCGAGTCCCTCGCACCTGCACAAAACAAATAAATCCTCGCAACCAACACGATAAGGGGCTGTCAATCCCTACACGGCCACTTACGAGAGTGAGATCTGATAGATATGGTAAGATAATACTTTTGGTATTTTTGTGGTAAAGATGAAAAGTAAAAAACAAAAGCAAAGTAAATAACTAAGTATTAGGAGATTGATATGATGAACATAGACCCGGGGACCATAGGCTTCACTAGTGGCTTCTCTCGAGAGCATAAGTATTCTATGGTGGGTGAACAAATTACTGTTGAGCAATTGACAGAATTGAGCATAGTTATGAGAATATCTAGGTATGATCATGTATATAGGCATCACTTCCGAGACAAGTAGACCGACTCCTGCCTGCATCTACTACTATTACTCCACTCATCGACCGCTATCCAGCATGCATCTAGAGTATTAAGTTAATGAAAACAGAGTAACGCCTTAAGCAAGATGACATGATGTAGAGGGATAAACTCATGCAATATGATGAAAACCCCATCTTGTTATCCTCGATGGAAACAATACAATATGTGCCTTGCTGCCCCTACTGTCACTGGGAAAGGACACCGCAAGATTGAACCCAAAGCTAAGCACTTCTCCCATTGCAAGAAAGATCAATCTAGTAGGCCAAACCAAACTGATAATTCGAAGAGACTTGCAAAGATAACCAGTCATACATAAAAGAATTCAAAGAAGATTCAAATATTGTTCATAGATAGACTTGATCATAAACCCACAATTCATCGGTCTCAACAAACACACCGCAAAAAGAAGATTACATCGAATAGATCTCCACAAGAGAGGGGGAGAACATTGTATTGAGATCCAAAAAGAGAGAAGAAGCCATCTAGCTAATAACTATGGACCCGTAGGTCTGAAGTGAACTACTCACACTTCATCGGAGGGGCTATGGTGTTGATGTAGAAGCCCTCCGTGATCGATGCCCCTTCCGGCGGAGCTCCGGAACAGGCCCCAAGATGGGATCTCGTGGATACAGAAAGTTGCGACGGTGGAATTAGGGTTTTGGCTCCGTATCTAATCATTTGGGGGTATGTAGGTATATATAGGAGGAAGGAGTATGTTGGTGGAGCAACAGGGGCCCACGAGGGTGGAGGGCGTGCCCTCCTACCTCATGGCCTCCTCTTTTGTGTCTTGACATAGGGTCCAAGTCTCCTGGGTCTTGTTCATTGAGAAAATCACGTTCCCGAAGGTTTCATTCCATTTGGACTCCATTTGATATTCCTTTTCTTCGAAACCCTAAAACAGGCAAAAAACAGCAATTCTAGGATGGGTCTCCGGTTAATAGGATAGTCCCAAAAATAATATAAAAGTGGATAATAAAGCCCAATAATGTCCAAAACATTAGATAATATAGCATGGAGCAATCAAAAATTATAGATATGTTGGAGACGTATCACATGGCGCCTCCGCATTCTGCTTGTTGGCCGCTCACCACCTTCGGCTTCACGTTGAAGGTCTTCAACCATAGGCCGAAATGAGGCGGGATGCGGAGGAAGGCCTTGCACATGACAATGCCCGTGATGTTGAGGATGAAGTTGGGGGCTAAGTCATGGAAGTCTAGCCCGTAGTAAAACATCAGTCCACGAACGAAGGGGTGGAGAGGGAAACCCAGCCCGCGGACGAAATGTGTGAGGAAAACAATCCTCTCGTGGGGCTCTGGAGTAGGGATGATCTATCCCTTATCCGGGAGTCGGTGAGCGATCTCCTTGGCCAGATATCCGGCCTCCTGGAGCGCCTTGATATCTTTCCTCTTGACGGAGGAGGCCATCCACTTACCCCCAGCTCCAGATCCGGACATTTTTTGGAGTGTTTTCTCGGTTGAGGGAAAAGCTAGTAGCTTGGGCGCTGGAGCTCAGGGATGGAAAGGCTGAGGAAGGGCTGAGGTGTGGGTGAAGGTAGGGAATCCTTATCCCCTTACAAAGGCCGCGAAGGTGAAGCGTCTCCCCACTCACCTTGAACTCGCCTATTCCCAACGGCCGTGCAAAACGGCACGGTTGGGTCACCCACGCCCGTATTGATGAGAATCCCGTAATAAGGGGGCACGATCTCTGCTTTGACAAGACGCGCCAATGGCAACTGTGTCTCGAGACGTGGAGCGGCAGACGGAAAACGGTCCACAATTATGATCGGACATGCGTGATGTCATATTGTAAAAGCCGTCAACGGATTAGACTCGTGCAAAAATATATATTCTCTCTACGGTTTTGTATGGTGTGTGTGACAGGTCCGGATACTATCATCGCATCCGAAGACTATTTTCAAGTTCGGATAAAAGGGAACTTGCTTTGCAATGCCGAAGACAATCTGCGCGCCGAACTCCTTGTCATTGAAGCCAAGTTTAGGGGCTACTGAGGGAGTCTTGGACTAAGGGGTCCTCGGGCGTCCGACTTGTTATCTATTGGGACGGAGTGATGGGCTGTGAAGACATGAAGGCTGAAGGGGTCCTCAGGCATGCGGATTGGACTCTCCTTGGCGTGGAAGGCAAGATTGGCAACCAACTATGAAGATTCCTTCTTATGTAACCGACTCTATGTAAACCCTAGATCCCCCCCAGTGTCTATATAAACTGGAGGGGATAGTCCGGAAAGGACACCATTCATTACCATAATCATATAGGCTAGGATTCTAGGGTTTAGCCATCACGATCTCGTGGTAGATCAACTCTTGAAACATCCATATTCATCAATATCAATCAAGTAGGACGTATGGTATTACCTCCATAGAGAGGGCTCAAACCTGGGTAAACATTGTGTCCCCTGTCTCATGTTACCATCGATCCTAGATGCACAGTTCAAGACTCCCTACCCGAGATTCGCCGGTTTTGACACCGATAGAGAGGCCATGTAGGAGTACATGGTGGGTTGTCTCATTCAAACTGTCCTTAGGAACTGATTTCTATGTTTGTGATCCATGAACAGGTACTACCACGCGTTGGGCCCAAAACCAATGGACCCTCTCGACTTATTAACCGCCTTGATCTCTGTCCAGCAGTTGCAACTAGTTTCTGGAGTTTGTAGGATATGTGTTGGAGGTCGTGCGTAGCGCTAACCCTAGGGGTGGGCTATGATTTGATAGATACACCATGGCACGGTGTACCGGGCGCCTGTGTGGTGTCTCGGGAACCCTGCACACATTGTTTGGGGCTGTGAGCGAAACCGCAGCCGGATCTCCTCGCGGATGGAACCCGAATAGGCGATAAACCTGGACTAGAGACTTGTGTGGTTAGTCAGGTCGTGGCCGACTCCCTTGCCAGGATTCCTCTTGAAGGTTGCCGAGATACACAACATGTACATGGTGGTAAGTGGTGAGAGCGTGTGTGAAGAAGTGTACCCCTGCAGGGTTATAAATGATCTATTCAAATAGCCGTGTCCGCGACAAAGGACTTCTGGGTTGCCTGTACAGTTCATAGACAAGTGAAAGTGGATACTCTAAAATGCGCAAGATAAGCGCGAGTGCTATGGATGGCCTTCTCGTGGGGAGACAGGAGCGGATCCATAGTGGTGTATTGTTATGGTGAATATGTGGACTCGTGTGCGCCACCTCAAAAGAGTTGCTCGCAGATGTAGTTCAAGATAGCCACTGAGTCAAAGCTGGCTTGCTGTAGTTAAACCCCACCATCCCTTTGTTGATACTGATGCATATGTAGTTAGTTCTAATGTAAGTCTTGCTTGGTACATTTGTACTCATGTTTGCTTAATTTATGTTTTTGCAGAGAGACTTCAGTCTCACTAGTAGTTCCGCGTGGAGTTTGACGTTTAGCTTGTTACCTCAGTTACGATCTTGTGCCCTCGGCAGGATCTTGTAGATAGTCAGGCTTCTCATCCTTTTTCATTTGTAGTTGTCTTTAATCAGACAAGTTAAGCTTCCACATGTGCTTGTTCCTTGTATGTTCTATATGTGGGGTCATGATACCCATGTTTGTAATATCTCGCTCCTCGGAGCCTATTGAATAAATACTTTGAGTCATAGAGTTATGTTGTGATGCCATGTTGTATTTGCACATATCGAGCATATTGTGTGTATGATTTGAAATGCTTGGTATGTGTGGGATCCGTAGCCTCTCTTACTGGGAAATGTCTCCTAGTGCTTCCAGTGAGCCATGGTAGCTTGCTACTGCTCCGGAACACTTAGGCTGACTGGCATGTGTCCTTCTTCGTTCCTGTGTTTGTCCCTTCGGGGAAATGTCATGCAGTGTCTCTGGAGTCCTGTTAGCCTGCTACAGCCCAGATTCTCTAGAGTCCTGTTAGCCCAGCTGCTACAGCCCGGATTCACTCGCTGATGACTGACATGTCCGTCGCTGGGTCATGTATGCATGTCCCTGTAAGTTAGTGCCACTTTGGGTTTACGACTAGTCATGTCGGCCCGGGTTCTTTGTCATATGGATGCTAGCGACACTATCATATACGTGAGCCAAAAGGCGCAAACGGTCCTGGGCCAGGTAAGGTGGCACCCATGGGAATACCGTGCGTGAGGCCGCAAAGTGGTATGATGTGTTACATGCTAGATCGGTGTGACTTAGGATCGGGGTTCTGACAGCTTTGGTATCAGAGCCTGACTGCCTGTAGGATTACCAAGCCAAACTGGTCGAAGTTGAGTCTACACATTCTTTAGTTATATAAGGGAATTGATTGTGGATGGGAACGTAAGGCTCTTTATACTCCTTATATCTTATGCCCTTCTGATCCGAGTCATCCTATCTTTCCTACGAGGTTAAGGAACTAGGCTTTCTCTTCTTTCTATCAGGTTCACGTGTTACTAATCCGTAGAATCTTAGGATTGTTGGTTCCAGGCCTCAGTTCAGTTTCTACTACTTTTAGTATGTTGTCAGTTGAACCAGAACCTTGATATGATGTTGTTAAGTGACTATGCAAATCCTTGTGAATGTCTCAAATCTTTTTCTGGGCATTTACAGCCGTTATGATGTCCGAGTCATCCCAGGTTTCTAAATAGTCTGGTGCATTTACAAATTCCCTCTTTTCGTTCCCGATGTTCCTTTGGGCCAGAATAACCACATTAACTAGTGCGTTGAGGTACTATGTTTCCTTGACATATATATTGGAGTTATTATTATGACCCTAGGTGTCTTACAGTGCCACCTAGTAATCTAGCCATGGTAGTCTGCTACAGCCCGGTTTACCGGAGTCCTGCTAGCCCAGTTACTACTGCTCCGGAACACCTAGACTGGCCGGCATGTGTCCTTCTTCGATCTTGTGTCTGTCCCTTCGAGGAAATGTCACGCGGTGTCTTTAGGAGTCCTTCTAGCCCAGTAGCTACAGCCCGAATTCACTCACTTATGACCTACATGTTCGTTGCTGGGTCATGTATGCCTGTCTCTATAAGTTAGTGCCACTATGGGTTCACGACTAGTCATGTCGGCCCAAGTTCTTTGTAATATGGATGCTAGCGACACTATCATATACGTGAGCCAAAATGTGTAAACGGTCCTGGGCCAGGTAAGGTGGCACCCGTGGGAATACCATGCGTGAGGCCGCAACGTGATATGATGTGTTACATGCTAGATCGGTGTGACTTAGGATCGGGGTCCTGACAGGGCCTCTACATCAACTCCATGGCCCCTCTGATGATGTGTGAGTAGTTTACCTCTAACCTTCGGGTCCATAGTTATTAGCTAGATGGCTTCTTCTCTCTCTCTTTGGATCTCAATACAAAGTTCTCCTCGATTCTCTTGGGGATCTATTCGATGTAACTCTTTTTGCGGTGTGTTTGTCGAGATCCGATGAATTGTGGGTTGATGATCAAGATTATCTATGAACAATATATGAACCTTCTCTGAATTATTTTATGTATGATTGGTTATCTTTGCAAGTCTCTTCGAATTATTAGTTTGGTTTGGCCTACTAGATTGATCTTTCTTGCAATGGGAGAACTGCTTAGCTTTGGGTTCAATCTTGAGGTGCTCGATCCCAGTGACAGAAAGGGAAACGACACGTATTGTATTGTTGCCATCGAGGATAAAAGGATGGGGTTTATATCATATTGCGTGAGTCTATTCCTCTACATCATGTCATCTTGCTTAAAGCGTTACTCTGTTCTTATGAACTTAATACTCTAGATGTATGCTGGATAGCGATCGATGTGTGGAGTAATAGTAGTAGATGCAGGTAGGAGTCGGTCTACTTGTCACGGACGTGATGCCTATATACATGATCATACCTAGATATTCTCATAATTATTTGCTTTTCTATCAATTGCTCGACAGTAATTTGTTCACCCACCGTAATACTTATGCTATCTTGAGAGAAGCCACTAGTGAAACCTATGTCCCCCGGGTCTATTCTCCATCATATGAGTTTCCAATCTATTTTATTTTGCAATCTTTACTTTCAATCTATATCATAAAAATACCAAAACTATTTATCTTATTATCATTATCTCTATCAGATCTCACTCTTGCAAGTGGTCGTGAAGAGATTGACAACCCCTTTATCACGTTGGTTGCGAGGTTCTTATTTATTTGTGTAGGTACGAGTTGACTCGCGCGTGGTCTCCTACTAGATTGATACCTTGGTTCTCAGAAACTGAGGGAAATACTTATGCTGCTTGGGTGCATCACCCTTTCCTCTTCAAGGGAAAACCAACGCATGCTCAAGAGGTCGCAAGAAGGATTTCTAGCGCCGTTGCCGGGGAGATCTACGCCAATTCAAGACATACCAAGTACCCATCACAACTCTTATCCTTCACATTACATTATTTGCCATTTGCCTCTCATTTTCCTCTCCCCCACTTCCTGCCGTCTTATTCGCCCCCTCTTTTCTGTTCGCTTCTTTTTTGCTTGTCTCTTGTTGCTTGTTGCCCTTATGGCTTTACCAAAAGGTGTTGATCCTCACCTTAGAAGGTTGGAAGAAATTGAAAACAATGTTAGAAGTTTTATGTCCTTGCAGTTTAGCATAATAATTTCTTTAAAAACGAGCTTAAAGAATAAAAAGGTTTTATCGGTTTCATGAATAAAGAGCTCCATGATATGTATAAGGAATTTTATGGTTTGAAATCTCACTTTGCTCATCTTAAAAAATTAATTGCCCAAATTTCTGATAAGCAGGCCACCTTAGTTAAAAAGATGTCCGCTAAACCAGAAGAGTTAGATAATAATGATGAAGATCTAAAAGTGCTTGATGTGTCCCCTATTAAATCTTTGTTTTGCAATATGAATCTTGATAATGATGGGACTGGAGATGAGTCAACTTTAGTTAGAAGGCGTCCCAATGATTCAGAGTTTTTAGATCTTGATGCAAAAATTGGTAAAAGTGGGATTGAAGAGGTTAAAACTTTAAATAGCAATGAACCCACTATCTTGGATTTTAAGGAATTTAATTATGATAATTTCTCTTTGATAGATTGTATTTCCTTGTTGCAATCCGTGCTAAATTCTCCTCGTGCTTATAGTCAAAATAAAGCTTTTACTAAACATATCGTTGATGCTTTGATGCAATCTTATGAAGAAAAACTTGAGTTGGAAGTTTCTATCCCTAGAAAACTTTATGATGAGTGGGAACCTACAATTAAAATTAAAATTAAAGATCATGAATGCTATGCTTTGTTTGATTTGGGTGCTAGTATTTCCACAATCCCAAAAACTTTGTGTGATTTGCTAGGTTTCCGTGAATTTGATGGTTTTTCTTTAAACTTGCACCTTGTGGATTCCATTATTAAGAAACCTATGGGAAAGATTAATGATATTCTTATATTTGCAAATAGGAATTATGTGCCCGCAGATTTCATTGTTCTTGATATAGATTACAATCCTATTGGAAATATGCCCTAGAGGCAATAATAAATTAGTTATTATTATATTTCCTTGTTCATGATAATCGTTTATTATCCATGCTAGAATTGTATTGATAGGAAACTCAGATACATGTGTGGATACATAGACAACACCATGTCCCTAGTAAGCCTCTAGTTGACTAGATCGTTGATCAATAGATGGTCACGGTTTCCTGACCATGGACATTGGATGTCGTTGATAACGGGATCACATCATTAGGAGAATGATGTGATGGACAAGACCCAATCCTAAGCCTAGCACAAAGATCTTGTAGTTCGTATGCTAAAGCTTTTCTAATGTCAAGTATCATTTCCTTAGACCATGAGATTGTGCAACTCCCGGATACCGTAGGAGTGCTTTGGGTGTGCCAAATGTCAGAACGTAACTGGGTGGCTATAAAGGTACACTACAGGTATCTCCGAAAGTGTCGGTTGGGTTGGCACGAATCGAGACTGGGATTTGTCACTCCGTGTAAACGGAGAGGTATCTCTGGGCCCACTCAGTAGGACATCATCATAATGTGCACAATGTGATCAAGGAGTTGATCACGGGATGATGTGTTACAGAACGAGTAAAGAGACTTGCCCGTAACGAGATTGAACAAGGTATCGGGATACCGACGATTGAATCTCGGGCAAGTATCGTACCGCTAGACAAAGGGAATTGTATACGGGATTGATTAAGTCCTTGACATCGTGGATCATCCGGTGAAATCATCGTGGAACATGTGGGAGCCAACATGGGTATCCAGATCCCGCTGTTGGTTATTGACCGGAGAGTCATCTCGGTCATGTCTGCATGTCTCCCGAACCCATAGGGTCTACACACTTAAGGTTCGGTGACGCTAGGGTTATAGAGATATTAGTATGCGGTAACCCGAAAGTTGTTCGGAGTCCCGGATGAGATCCTGGACGTCACGAGGAGTTCCGGAATGGTCCGGAGGTAAAGAATTATATATAGTAAGTGCTATTTCGGCCATCGGGACAAGTTTCGCGGTCACCGATATTGTACCGGGACCACCGGAAGGGTCCCGGGGGTCCACCGGGTGGGGCCACCTGACCCGGGGGGCCAAATGGGCTGTAGGGGGTGCGCCTTGGCATATATGGGCCAAGGGCACCAGCCCCAAGAGGCCCATGCACCAAGAGATGAGAGAAGGAAGAGTCCTAAAGGGGGAAGGCACCTCCGAGGTGCCTTAGGGAGGAGGGACTCCTCCCTGGCCGCACCCTTCCTTGGAGGAAGTGCCAAGGCTGCGCCCCCCCCCTCTCCCTTGGCCCTATATATAGTGGGGGGAAGGGAGGGCAACCTCACCCAAGCCCTGGCGCCTCCCTCTCCCTCCCATGACACATCTCCCTCCTCCCGCAGCGCTTGGCGAAGCCCTGTTGGAATCCCGCTACTTCCACCACCACGCCGTCGTGCTGCTGGATCTCCATCAACCTCTCCTCCCCCCTTGCTGGATCAAGAAGGAGGAGACGTCGCTGCTCCGTACGTGTGTTGAACGCGGAGGTGCCGTCCGTTCGGCGCTAGGATCATCGGTGATTTGAATCACGACGAGTACGACTCCATCAACCCCGTTCTCTTGAACGCTTCCGCGTGCGATCTACAAGGGTATGTAGATCCACTCCTCCCTCGTTGCTAGATGACTCCATAGATAGATCTTGGTGACACGTAGGAAATTTTTTGAATTTATGCTACGTTCCCCAACAGTGGCATCATGAGCTAGGTCTATGCGTAGTTTCTATGCACGAGTAGAACACAAAGTAGTTGTGGGCGTTGATTTTGTTCAATATGCGTGCCGTTACTAGTCTTATCTTGATTCGGCGGCATCGTGGGATGAAGCGGCCTGGACCAACCTTACACGTACACTTACGTGAGACCGGTTCCACCGACTGACATGCACTAGTTGCATAAGGTGGCTGGCGGGTGTCTGTCTCTCCCACTTTAGTCGGATCGGATTCAATGAAAAGGGTCCTTATGAAGGGTAAATAGCAATTGGCATATCACGTTGTGGTTTTTGCGTAGGTAAGAAATGTTCTTGCTAGAAACCCATAGCAGCCACGTAAAACATGCAAACAACAATTAGAGGACGTCTAACTTGTTTTTGCAGGGTATGCTACGTGATGTGATATGGCCAAAGGATGTGATGAATGATATATGTGATGTATGAGATGATCATGTTCTTGTAATAGGAATCACGACTTGCATGTCAATGAGTATGACAACCGGCAGGAGCCATAGGAGTTGTCTTAATTTATTTATGACCTGCGTGTCAACATAAACGTCATGTAATTAGTTTACTTTATTGCTAACCGTTAGCTGTAGTAGTAGAAGTAATAGTTGGCGAGGCAACTTCATGGAGACACGATGATGGAGATCATGATGATGGAGATCATGGTGTCATGCTGGTGATGATGATGATCATGGAGCCCCGAAGATGGAGATCAAAGGAGCAAAGTGATGATGGCCATATCATGTCACTATTTGATTGCATGTGATGTTTATCATGTTTATGCATCTTATTTGCTTAGAACGACGGTAGTAAATAAGATGATCCCTCAATAATAATTTCAAGAAAGTGTTCCCCCTAACTGTGCACCGTTGCGACAGTTCGTTGTTTCGAAGCACCACGTGATGATTGGGTGTGATAGATTCTAACGTTCACATACAACGGGTGTAAGACAGATTTACACACGCAAAACACTTAGGTTGACTTGACGAGCCTAGCCTGTGTACAGACATGGCCTCGGAACACAGAAGACCGAAAGGTCAAGCATGAGTCATATGGTAGATACGATCAACATGAAGATGTTCACCGATGTTGACTAGTCCGTCTCACGTGGTGATCGGACACGGCCTAGTTGACTCGGATCATGTAATCACTTAGATGACTAGAGGGATGTCTATCTGAGTGGGAGTTCATAAGATGAACTTAATTATCCTGAACATAGTCAAAAGGTCTTCGCAAATTATGTCGTAGCTCGCGCTTCAGTTCTACTGTTTAGATATGTTCCTAGAGAAAATTTAGTTGAAAGTTGATAGTAGTAATTTTGCGGACTAGGTCCGTAAACTGAGGATTGTCCTCATTGCTTCATAGAAGGCTTATGTCCTTAATGCACCGCTCAGTGTGCTGAACCTCGAACGTTGTCTATGGATGTTGCGAACATCTGACATACACATTTTGATAACTACATGATAGTTCAGTTAAACGGTTTAGAATTGAGGCACCGAAGACGGTTTTGAAACGTCGCGAAACATATGAGATGTTTCGAGGGCTGAAATTGGGATTTCAGGCTCGTGCCCACGTCAAGAGGTATAAGACCTCCGACGATTTTCTTAAGCCTGCAAACTAAGGGAGAAAAGCTCAATCGTTGAGCATGTGCTCAGATTGTCTGAGTACTGCAATCACTTGAATCGAGTGGGAGTTAATCTTCCAGATGAGACAGTGATGGTTCTCCATAGTCACTGCCACCAAGCTATTAGAGCTTCGTGATGAACTATAACATATCAGGGATAGACATGATGATCCTTGAGCAACTCGCGATGTTTGACACTGCGAAAGTAGAAATCAAGTTGGAGCATCAATTGTTGATGGTTAGTAAAACCACTAGTTTCAAGAAGGTCAAGGGCAAAAAAAGGGATGATTCATGAAACGGCAAATCAGCTGCTGCTCTAGTGAAGAAACCCAAGGTTGAACCCAAACTCGAGACTAAGTGCTTCTGTAATAAAGGGAACGGCCACTGGAGCAGAATTACCCTAGATACTTGGTAGATAAGAAGGCTGGCAAGGTCGATAGAAGTATATTGGATGTATTATGTTAATGTGTACTTTACTAGTACTCCTAGTAGCACCAGGGTATTAGATACCGGTTCGGTTGCTAAGTGTTAGTAACTCGAAATAAAAGCTACGGAATAAACGGAGACTAGCTAAAGGTGAGATGACGATATGTGTTGGAAGTATTTCCAAGGTTGATCAAATATCGTACGCTCCCTCTACCATCGAGATTGGTGTTTGCATTGAGCATATACATGATTGGATTATGTCTATCGCAATACGGTTATTCATTTAAAGAGAATAATGGTTACTCTGTTTATTTGAATAATACCTTCAATGGTCTTACACCTGAAATGAATGGTTTATTGAATCTCGATCATAGTGATACACATGTTCATGCCAAAAGATAGTAATGATAGTACCGCCTACTTGTGGCACTGCCACGTAAGTCATATTGGTATAAAACGCATGAAGAAGCTCCATGTTGATGGATCTTTTGGCTCACTCGTTTTTGAAAAGTTTGAGACATGCGAACCATGTTTGTTGGTAGATATGCATGAAGAAACTCTATACAGATGGATCGTTTGGACTCACTTGATTTTGAATCACTTGAGACATGCAAATCATACCACATGGGCAAGATGACTGAAAGCCTAGTTTTCAGTAAAATGGAACTAGAAAGCAACTTGTTGGAAGTAATACATTTTGATGTGTGCAGTCCAATGAGTGCTGAGGCGTGTAGTGGATATCATTATGTTCTTACTTCACAGATGATTTGAGTAGATGTTGAGTATATTTACTTGATGAATCACGAGTCTGAATTATTGAAAGGTTCAAGTAATTTCAGGGTGAAGTTGAAAGATCGTCGTGACAAGAGGATAAAATATCTATGATATGATCATAGAGATGAATATCTGAATTACGAGTTTGGCACAGAATTAAGACATTGTGGAAATTGTTTCACAACTAATACAGCCTAGAACACCATAGTGTGATGGTGTGTCCGAACATCATAACTGCACCCTATTGGATATGATGCATACCATGATGTCTCTTATCGAATTACCACGATAGTTTATGGGTTAGGCATTAAAGACAACCACATTCACTTTAAATAGGGCACCACATAATTCCGATGAGATGACACCATATGAACTATGGTTTAGAGAAACCTAAGCTGTCATTTCTTAGAAGTTTGGGGCTGCGACGCTTATGTAAAAAAGTTTCAGGCTGATAAGCTCGAACCCAAAGCGGATAAATGCATCTTCATAGGACACCCAAAAACAGTTGGGTATACCTCTTGTCTCGGATCCGAAAGCAATAAGGGATTGTTTCTAGAATCGGGTCCTTTCTCGAGGAAAAGTTTCTCTCGAAAGAATTGAGTGGGAGGATGGTGGAGACTTGATGAGGTTATTGAACCGTCTCTTCAACTAGTGTGTGGCAGGGCACAGGAGTTGTTCCTGTGGCACCTACACCAATTGAAGTGGAAGCTTATGATAGTGATCATGAAACTTCAGATCAAGTCACTACCAAACCTCGTGGGATGACAAGGATGCGTACTACTTCAGAGTGGTACGTAATCCTGTCTTGGAAGTCATGTTGCTAGACAACAATGAACCTACGAGCTATGGAGAAGTGATGGTGGGCCTGGATTCCAAAATGGCTAGAGGCCATATAATCCGAGAGAGGATCCATATATGAAAACAAAGTGTAGACTTTGGGAGAACTACTTGATGGTCGTAAGGCTGTTAGGTACATATGGATTTTAAAAGGAAGACGGACAATGATGGTAGGTATCACCATTAAGAAAGCTCAACTTGTCGTTAAGATGTTTTCCGACAAGTTCAAGGAGTTGACTGCGATGAGACTTTCTCACTCGTAGCGATGCTAAGAGTCTATTGGAATTATATTAGCAATTACTGCATTATTTGAGAAATCTTGCAGATAGGATGCCAAAAACCATTGTTTCCTTGATGATTTTTGAGGAAAGGTTGTATGTGATACAACCGGAAGGTTTTGTTAATCCTGAAAGATGCTAATAAGTATGCAAAGCTCCAGCAATCCTTCTAAGGACTGGAGTAAGCATCTCGGAGTTGGAATGTATGCTTTGATAAGATGATCAAAGTTTTGGGTGTATACAAAGTTTATGAGAAACTTGTATTTCCAAAGAAGTGAGTGGGAGCACTATAGAATTTCTGATGAATATATGTTGTTGACATATTGTTAATTAGAAATGACATAGAATTTCTGGAAAGCATATAGGGTTATTTGGAAAGTATTTTTCAATGGAAAGCCTGGATTAAGCTACTTGAACATTGAGCATCAAGATCTATAAGGATAGATCAAAACGCTTAATGGTACTTTCAAATGAGCACACACCTTGACATGATCTTGAAGGTGTTCAAGATGGATCAGTCAAAGAAGGAGTTCTTGCCTGAGTTGTAAGGTATGAAGTTAAGACTTAAAGCTCGACCACGGCAGAATAGAGAGAAAGGACGAAGGTCGTCCCCTATGCTTAAGACATAGGCTCTACAGTATGCTATGTTGTGTACCGCACCTGAAATGTGCCTTGCCATGAGTCAGTCAAGGGGTACAAGAGTGATCTAAGAATGGATCACAGGACAGTGGTCAAAGTTATCCTTAGTAACTAGTGGACTAAGGAATTTTCTCGATTATGGAGGTGGTAAAAGAGTTCGTCGTAAAGGGTTACGCCGATGCAAACTTTGACACTAATCCAGATTATTCTGAGTAGTAGACTGGATTCGTATAGTAGAACAGTTATTTGGAATAGCTCCAAATATAGCATAGTAGCAGCATCTACAAGATGACATAGAGATTTGCAAAGTACATACGGATCTAAAAGGTTCAGACCCGTTGACTATAACATCTCTCACAAGCATAACATGATCAAACCCAGAACTCATCGAGTGTTAATCACATGGTAATGTGAACTAGATTATTGACTCTAGTAAACTCTTTGGGTGTTAGTCACATGGGGATGTGACCTTGAGTGTTAATCACATATCGATGTGAACTGGATTATTGACTCTAGTGCAAGTGGGAGACTGTTGGAAATATGCCCTAGAGGCAATAATAAATTAGTTATTATTATATTTCCTTGTTCATGATAATCGTTTATTATCCATGCTAGAATTGTATTGATAGGAAACTCAGATACATGTGTGGATACATAGACAACACCATGTCCCTAGTAAGCCTCTAGTTGACTAGCTCATTGATCAATAGATGGTCACGGTTTCCTGACCATGGACATTGGATGTCGTTGATAACGGGATCACATCATTAGGAGAATGATGTGATGGACAAGACCCAATCCTAAGCCTAGCACAAAGATCTTGTAGTTCGTATGCTAAAGCTTTTCTAATGTCAAGTATCATTTCCTTAGACCATGAGATTGTGCAACTCCCGGATACCGTAGGAGTGCTTTGGGTGTGCCAAACTTCACAACGTAACTGGGTGGCTATAAAGGTACACTACAGGTATCTCCGAAAGTGTCTGTTGGGTTGGCACGAATCGAGACTGGGATTTGTCACTCCGTGTAAACGGAGAGGTACCTCTGGGCCCACTCGGTAGGACATCATCATAATGTGCACAATGTGATCAAGGAGTTGATCACAGGATAATGTTTAACGGAACGAGTAAAGAGACTTGCCCGTAACGAGATTGAACAAGGTATCGGGATACCGACGATCGAATCTCGGGCAAGTATCATACCGCTAGACAAAGGGAATTGTATACGGGATTGATTAAGTCCTTGACATCATGGTTCATCCGATGAGATCATCGTGTAACATGTGGGAGCCAACATGGGTATCCAGATCCCGCTGTTAGTTATTGACCGGAGAGTCATCTCGGTCATGTCTGCATGTCTCTCGAACCCGTAGGGTCTACACACTTAAGGTTCGGTGACGCTAGGGTTATAGAGATATTAGTATGCGGTAACCCGAAAGTTGTTCGGAGTCCCGGATGAGATCCCGGATGTCACGAGGAGTTCCGGAATGGTCCGGAGGTAAAGAATTATATATAGGAAGTGCTATTTCGGCCATCGGGACAAGTTTCGGGGTCACCGGTATTGTACCGGGACCACTGGAAGGGTCCCGGGGGTCCACCGGGTGGGGCTACCTGCCCCGGGGGGGCACATGGGCTGTAGGGGGTGCGCCTTGGCCTTTATGGGCCAAGGGAACCAGCCCCAAGAGGCACATGCGCCAAGAGATGAGAGAAGGAAGAGTCCTAAAGGGGGAAGGCACCTCCGAGGTGCCTTGGGGAGGAGGGACTCCTCCCTGGCCGCACCCTTCCTTGGAGGTGTTGGGTTTCGTAGTAATTTCAAAAAAAATTCCTACGCACACGCAAGATCATGTGATGCATAGCAACGAGGGGAGAGTATTGTCTACGTACCCAACGCAGACCGACTGCGGAAGCGATGACACGACGTAGAGGAAGTAGTCGTACGTCTTCTCGATCCAACCGATCAAGCACCGAAACTACGGCACCTCCGAGTTCGAGCACACGTTCAGCTCGATGACGATCCCCGGACTCCGATCCAGCAAAGTGTCGGGGAAGAGTTTCGTCAGCACGACGGCGTGGTGACGATCTTGATGAACTACAGCAGCATGGCTTCGCCTAAACTCCGCTACAGTATTATCGAGGAATATGGTGGCAGGGGGCACCGCACACGGCTAAGGAATCGATCACATGGATCAACTTGTGTCAACTTGTGTGTCTTTGGGGTGCCTCTACCTCAGTATATAAAGGAGCCAAGGGGGGAGGGGGCGCCGGCCAAGAGGCGCAGGAGGAGTCCTACTCCTACCGGGAGTAGGACTCCCCCCCAATCCTATTCCAACTAGGATTCCCAAGGGGGAAAGAGGGAGAGGGGTGGCCGGCCACCTCTCCTAGTCCTAATAGGACTAGGGGAAGGGGGGAGGCGCGCAGCCCCCTTGGGCTGCCCCTTTCTCCTTTCCACTAAGGCCCATGAAGGCCCATATGGCTCCCGGGGGGTTCCGGTAACCTCCCGGTAACCCGGTAAAATCCTGATTTCACCCGGAACACTTCCGATATCCAAATATAGGCTTCCAATATATCAATCTTTACGTCTCGACCATTTCGAGATTCCTCGTCATGTCCGTGATCACATCCGGGACTCCGAACAACCTTCGGTACATCAAAATGCATAAACTCATAATATAACTGTCATCGTAACCTTAAGCGTGCGGACCCTACGGGTTCGAGAACAATGTAGACATGACCGAGACACGTCTCCGGTCAATAACCAATAGCGGGACCTGGATGCCCATATTGGCTCCTACATATTCTACGAAGATCTTTATCGGTCAGACCGCATAACAACATACGTTGTTCCCTTTGTCATCGGTATGTTACTTGCCCGAGATTCGATCGTCGGTATCCAATACCTAGTTCAATCTCGTTACCGGCAAGTCTCTTTACTAGTTCCGTAATACATCATCTCACAACTAACATATTAGTTGTAATGCTTGCAAGGCTTATGTGATGTGTATTACCGAGAGGGCCCAGAGATATCTCTCCGACAATCGGAGTGACAAATCCTAATCTCGAAATACGCCAACTCAACATCGACCATTGGAGACACCTGTAGTACTCCTTTATAATCACCCAGTTACGTTGTGACGTTTGGTAGTACCCAAAGTGTTCCTCCGGCAAACGGGAGTTGCATAATCTCATAGTCATAGGAACATGTATAAGTCATGAAGAAAGCAATAGCAACATACTAAACGATCATGTGCTAAGCTAATGGAATGGGTCATGTCAATCAGATCATTCAACTAATGATGTGACCTCGTTAATCAAATAACAACTCATTGTTCATGGTTAGGAAACATAACCATCTTTGATTAACGAGCTAGTCAAGTAGAGGCATACTAGTGACACTTTGTTTGTCTATGTATTCACACATGTATTATGTTTCCGGGCAATACAATTCTAGCATGAATAATAAACATTTATCATGAAATAAGGAAATAAATAATAACTTTATTATTGCCTCTAGGGCATATTTCCTTCAGTCTCCCACTTGCACTAGAGTCAATAATCTAGTTCACATCGCCATGTGATTTAATAGCAATAGTTCACATCACCATGTGATTAACACCCATAGTTCACATCGATATGTGATCAACACCCAAAGGGTTTACTAGAGTCAGTAATCTAGTTCACATCGCTATGTGATTAACACCCAAAGAGTACTAAGGTGTGATCATGTTTTGCTTGTGAGATAATTTTAGTCAACGGGTCTGTCACATACAGATCTGTAAGTATTTTGCGAATTTCTATGTCAACAATGCTCTGCACGGAGCTATTCTAGCTAATTGCTCCCACTTTCAATATGTATCCAGATTGAGACTTAGAATCATCTGGATCAGTGTCAAAAAACTTGCATCGACGTAACCCTTTACGACGAACCTTTTTGTCACGTCCATAATCGAGAAACATATCCTTATTCCACTAAGGATAATTTTGACCGCTGTCCAGTGATCTACTCCTAGATCACTATTGTACTCCCTTGCCAAACTCAGTGGTAGGGCATACAATAGATCTGGTATACAGCATGGCATATTTTATAGAACCTAAGACTGAGGCATAGGGAATGACTTTCATTCTCTTTCTATCTTCTGTCATGGTCAGGCTTTGAGTTTTACTCAACTTCACACCTTGTAACACAGGCAAGAAACCTTTTTCTTTGACTGTTCCATTTTGAACTACTTCAAAATCTTGTCAAGGTATGTACTCATTGAAAACTTATCAAGTGTCTTGATCTATCTCTATAGATCTTGATACTTAATATGTAAGCAGCTTCACCGAGGTCTTTCTTTGAAAAACTCCTTTCAAACACTCCTTTATGCTTTGCAGAATAATTCTACATTATTTCCGATCAACAATATGTCATTCACATATACTTATCAGAAATGTTGTAGTGCTCCCACTCACTTTCTTGTAAATACAGGCTTCACCGCAAGTCTGTATAAAACCATATGCTTTGATCAACTCATCAAAGCGTATATTCCAACTCCGAGATGCTTGCACCAGTCCACAGATGGATCGCTGGAGCTTGCATATTTTGTTAGCACCTTTAGGATTGACAAAACCTTCTGGTTGTATCATATACAACTCTTCTTTAATAAATCCATTAAGGAATGCAGTTTTGTTTATCCATTTGCCGGATTTCATAAAATGCGGCAATTGCTAACATGATTCCGACAGACTTAAGCATAGATACGAGTGAGAAACTCTCATCGTAGTCAACACCTTGAACTTGCCGAAAACCTTTTTGCGACAAGTCGAGCTTTGTAGACAGTAACATTACCATCAGCGTCAGTCTTCTTCTTAAAGATCCATTTATTCTCAATTGCTTGCCGATCATCGGGCAAGTCAACCAAAGTCCATACTTTGTTCTCATACATGGATACCATCTCAGATTTCATGGCTTCAAGCCACTTTGCGGAATCTGGGCTCACCATCGCTTCTTCATAGTTCGTAGGTTCATCATGATCTAGTAGCATGACTTCCAGAAAAAGATTATCGTACCACTCTGGCGCGGATCTTACTCTGGTTGATCTACGAGGTTCAGTAGTATCTTGTTCTGAAGTTTCATGATCATCATCATTAGCTTCCTCACTAATTGGTGTAGGAGTCACATGAACAGATTTCTGTGATGAACTACTTTCCAATAAGGGAGTGGGTACAGTTACCTCATCAAGTTCTACTTTCCTCCCACTCACTTCTTTCGAGAGAAACTCCTTCTCTAGAAATGATCCATTCTTAGCAACGAATGTCTTGCCTTTGGATCTGTGATAGAAGGTGTACCCAACAGTTTCCTTTGGGTATCATATGAAGTCATATTTCTCCGATTTGGGTTCGAGCTTATCAGGTTGAAGCTTTTTCACATAAGCATCGCAGCCCCAAACTTTAAGAAACGACAACTTTGGTTTCTTGCCAAACCACAGTTCATAAGGCGTCATCTCAACGGATTTTGATGGTGCCCTATTTAACGTGAATGCAGCTGTCTTTAATGCATAACCCCAAAACGATAGTGGTAAATCGGTAAGAAACATCATAGGTTGCACCATATCCAATAAAGTACAATTATGACGTTCGGACACACCATTGTGGTGTTCCAGGTGGCATGAGTAGTGAAACTATTTCACATTGTTTTTTAACTGAAGGCCAAACTCGTAACTCAAATACTCTTCTCTACGATCAGATCGTAGAAACTTTATTTTCTTGTTACGATGATTTTTCACTTCACTCTGAAATTCTTTGAACTTTTCAAATGTTTCAGACTTGTGTTTCATTAAGTAGATATACTCATATCTGCTCAAATCATCTGTGAAGATCAGAAAATAATGATACTTGCCACGAGCATCAACACTCATTGGATTGCATACATCGGTATGTATTATTTCCAATAAGTCAGTAGCACGTTCCATTGTTCTGGAGAACGGAGTTTTAGTCATCTTGCCCAAAAGGCACGGTTCGCAAGCATCAAATGATTCATAACCAAGTGATTCCGAAAATCCATCTTTATGGAGTATCTTCATGCGCTTTACACTGATATGACCCAAACGGCAGTGCCACAAATAAGTTGCACTATCATTATTAACTTTGCATCTTTTGGTTTCAATATTATGAATATGTGTATCACTACGATCGAGATCCAATGAACCATTTTTTCATTGGGTGTGTAACCATATAAGGTTTTATTCATGTAAACAGAACAACAGTTTATTCTCTTACTTAAATGAATAACCGTATTGCAATAAACATGATCAAATCATATTCATGCTCAACGCCAACACCAAATAACACTTATTTAGTTTCAACACTAATCCCGAAAGTATAGGGAGTGTGCGATGATGATCATATTAATCTTGGAACTACTTCCAACACTCATCGTCACTTCCCCTTCAACTAGTCTTTGTTTATTCTGCAACTCCCGTTTCGAGTTACTAATCTTAGCAACTGAACTAGTACCTAATACTAAGGGGTTTGCTATAAACACTAGTAAAGTACACATCAATAACATGTATATCAAATATACTTATGTTCACTTTTCCATCCTTCTTATCCGCCAATCACTTGGGGTAGTTCCGCTTCCAGTGACCAATCCCTTTGTAGTAGAAGCACTTAGTCTCTGGCTTAGGACCAGACTTGGGCTTCTTCACTTGAGCAGCAACTCGCTTGCCGTTCTTCTTGAAGTTCCCCTTCTTCCCTTTGCCCTTTTCTTGAAACTAGTGGTCTCTGTCTACCATCAACACTTGATGTTTTTCTTGATTTCTACCTTCGTCGATTTTAGCATCACGAAGAGCTCGGGAATTGTTTACGTCATCCCTTGCATTATAGTTCATCACGAAGTTCTACTAACTTGGTGATGGTGACTAGAGAATTCTGTCAATCACTATCTTATCTGGAAGATTAACTCCCACTTGATTCAAGCGATTGTAGTACTCAGACAATCTGAGCACATGCTCACTAGTTGAGCGATTCTCCTCCATCTTTTAGCTATAGAAATTGTTGGAGACTTCATATCTCTCAACTCGGGTATTTGCTTGAAATATTAGCTTCAACTCCTGGAACATCTCATATGGTCCATGACATTCAAAACGTCTTTGAAGTCCCGATTCTAAGCCGTTAAGCATGGTGCACTTAAACTATCAAGTAGTCATCATATTGAGCTAGCCAAACGTTCATAACGTCTGCATTTGCTCCTGCAATAGGTCCGTCACCTAGCGGTGCATTAAGGACATAATTCTTCTGTGCAGCAATGAGGGTTTAACCTCAGATCACGGATCAAATCCGCAACATTGCTACTAACATTTTTCAACACAATTTTCTCTAGGAACATATCAAAATAAACACAGGGAAGCAACAACGCGAGCTATTGATCTACAACATGATTTGCAAAATACTACCAGGACTAAGTTCATGATAAATTTAAGTTCAATTTAATCATATTACTTAAGAACTCCCACTTAGATAGACATCCCTCTAATCCTCTAAGTGATCACGTGATCCAAATCAACTAAACCATGTCCGATCATCACGTGAGATGGAGTAGTTTCATCGGTGAACATCATTATGTTGATCATATCTACTATATGATTCACGCTCCACCTTTCGGTCTCCGTGTTCCGAGGCCATATCTGCATATGCTAGGCTCGTCAAGTTTAACCTGAGTATTCTGCGTGTGCAAAACTAGCTTGTACCCGTTGTAGATGGACGTAGAGCTTATCACACCCGATCATCACGTGGTGTCTGGGCACTACGAACTTTGGCAACGATGCATACTCAGGGAGAACACTTCTTGATAATTTAGTGAGAGATCATCTTATAATGCTACCGTCAATCAAAGCAAGATAAGATGCATAAAAAGATAAACATCACATGCAATCAATATAAGTGATATGATATGGTCATCATCATCTTGTGCTTGTGATCTCCATCTCCGAAGCACCTTCATGATCACCATCGTCACCGGCGCGACACCTTGATCTCCATCGTAGCATCGTTGTCGTCTCGCCAATCTTATGCTTCCACGACTATCACTACCGTTTAGTAATAAAGTAAAGCATTACATCGCGATTGCATTGCATACAATAAAGCGACAACCATATGGCTCCTGCCAGTTGCCGATAACTCGGTTACAAAACATGATCATCTCATACAATAAAATTCAGCATCATGCCTTGACCATATCACATCACAACATGCCCTGCAAAAACAAGTTAGACGTCCTCTACTTTGTTGTTGCATGTTTTACGTGGCTGCTACGGGCTTAAGTAAGAACCAATCTCACCTACGCATCAAAACCACAACGATAAGTTTGTCAAATAGACTCCGTTTTAACCTTCTCAAGGACCGGGCGTAGCCATACTTGGTTCAACTAAAGTTGGAGAGACAGTCGCCCGCAAGCCATCTATGTGCAAAGCACGTCGAGGGAACCGGTCTCGCGTAAGCGTACGCGTAAGGTTGGTCCGGGTCGTCTCGTCCAACAATACCGCCGAACCAAAATATGACATGCTGGTAGGCAGTATGACTTGTATCGTCCACAACTCACTTGTGTTCTACTCGTGCAAATAACATCAACATCAATAACCTAGGCTCTGATACCACTGTTGGGTTTCGTAGTAATTTCAAAAAAAATTCCTACGCACACGCAAGATCATGTGATGCATAGCAACGAGGGGAGAGTATTGTCTACGTACCCAATGCAGACCGACTGCGGAAGCGATGACACGACGTAGAGGAAGTAGTCGTACGTCTTCTCGATCCAACCGATCAAGCACCGAAACTACGGCACCTCCGAGTTCGAGCACACGTTCAGCTCGATGACGATCCCCGGACTCCGATCCAGCAAAGTGTCGGGGAAGAGTTTCGTCAGCACGACGGCGTGGTGACGATCTTGATGAACTACAGCAGCAGGGCTTCGCCTAAACTCCGCTACAGTATTATCGAGGAATATGGTGGCAGGGGGCACCGCACACGGCTAAGGAATCGATCACGTGGATCAACTTGTGTCAACTTGTGTGTCTTTGGGGTGCCTCTACCTCAGTATATAAAGGAGCCAAGGGGGGAGGGGGCGCCGGCCAAGAGAGAGAGGCGCAGGAGGAGTCCTACTCCTACCGGGAGTAGGACTCCCCCCCCCCCCCAATCCTATTCCAACTAGGATTCCCAAGGGGGAAAGAGGGAGAGGGGTGGCCGGCCACCTCTCCTAGTCCTAATAGGACTAGGGGAAGGGGGGAGGCGCGCAGCCCCCTTGGGCTGCCCCTTTCTCCTTTCCACTAAGGCCCATGAAGGCCCATATGGCTCCCGGGGGGTTCCGGTAACCTCCCGGTAACCCGGTAAAATCCCGATTTCACCCGGAACACTTCCGATATCCAAATATAGGCTTCCAATATATCAATCTTTACGTCTCGACCATTTCGAGATTCCTCGTCATGTCCGTGATCACATCCGGGACTCCGAACAACCTTCGGTACATCAAAATGCATAAACTCATAATATAACTGTCATCGTAACCTTAAGCGTGCGGACCCTACGGGTTCGAGAACAATGTAGACATGACCGAGACACGTCTCCGGTCAATAACCAATAGCGGGACCTGGATGCCCATATTGGCTCCTACATATTGTACGAAGATCTTTATCGGTCAGACCGCATAACAACATAGGTATGTTCCCTTTGTCATCGGTATGTTACTTGCCCGAGATTCGATCGTCGGTATCCAATACCTAGTTCAATCTCGTTACCGGCAAGTCTCTTTACTCGTTCCGTAATACATCATCTCACAACTAACATATTAGTTGTAATGCTTGCAAGGCTTATGTGATGTGTATTACCGAGAGGGCCCAGAGATACCTCTCCGACAATCGGAGTGACAAATCCTAATCTCGAAATACGCCAACTCAACATCGACCATTGGAGACACCTGTAGTACTCCTTTATAATCACCCAGTTACGTTGTAACGTTTGGTAGTACCCAAAGTGTTCCTCCGGCAAACGGGAGTTGCATAATCTCATAGTCATAGGAACATGTATAAGTCATGAAGAAAGCAATAGCAACATACTAAACGATCGTGTGCTAAGCTAATGGAATGGGTCATGTCAATCAGATCATTCAACTAATGATGTGACCTCGTTAATCAAATAACAACTCATTGTTCATGGTTAGGAAACATAACCATCTTTGATTAACGAGCTAGTCAAGTAGAGGCATACTAGTGACACTTTGTTTGTCTATGTATTCACACATGTATTATGTTTCCGGTCAATACAATTCTAGCATGAATAATAAACATTTATCATGAAATAAGGAAATAAATAATAACTTTATTATTGCCTCTAGGGAATATTTCCTTCAGGAGGAAGGGCCAAGGCTGCGCCCCCCCCCTCTCCCTTGGCCCTATATATAGTGGGGGAAAGGGAGGGCAACCTCACCCAAGCCCTGGCGCCTCCCTCTCCCTCCCATGACACATCTCCCTCCTCCCGCAGCGCTTGGCGAAGCCCTGTTGGAATCCCGCTACTTCCACCACCACGCCGTCGTGCTGCTGGATCTCCATTAACCTCTCCTCCCCCCTTTCTAGATCAAGAAGGAGGAGACATCGCTGCTCCGTACGTGTGTTGAACGCGGAGGTGCCGTCCGTTCGGCGCTAGGATCATCGGTGATTTGAATCACGACGAGTACGACTCCATCAACCCCGTTCTCTTGAATGCTTCCGCGCGCGATCTACAAGGGTATGTAGATCCACTCCTCCCTCGTTGCTAGATGACTCCATAGATAGATCTTGGTGACACTTAGGAAATTTTTTGAATTTATGCTACGTTCCCCAACAAATCCTTCATGTGCTATTATTCTTGATAGACCTTTTCTTAGAACTATTGGTGCAATTATTGATATGAAGGAAGGGAATATTAGATTCCAATTTTCGTTAAGGAAAGGCAAGGAACACTTCCCTAGAAAGAAAATTAAATTGCCATATGAATCTATTATGGGAGCCACCTATGGATTGCCTACCAAATATGGCAATACCTAGATCTAGTCTTGCTTTTTTGCCTAGCTAGGGGCGTTAAACGATAGCCCCTGTTGGGAGGCAACCCAAATTTATTTTTATTCCTTGATTTTTGTTCTGTTTAGTAATAAATAATTTATCCAGCCTCTGTTTTGGTTGTGTTTTTTGTGTTTAATTAGTGTTTGTGCCAAGTAGAACCGTTGGGAAGACTTGGGGAAAGTCTCTTTTGATCTTGCTGTAAAAAACAGAAACTTTAGCGCTCACGAGAATTGCTGCCATTTTTTATTGGAGAGTGATATTTAGTTAATTCTTTTTTAATATTATTAATATATAAATTCCTCACGTCCAGAAATTTATTTTAGAATTTTTGGTTTCCATAAGTTTGCGTTAGTTACTTATTACTACAGACTATTCTGTTTTTGACAGATTCTGTTTTTCATGTGTTGTTTGCTTATTTTGATGAATCTATGGCTAGTAATGGAGTTTATAAACCATAGAAAAGTTGGAATACAGTAGGTTTAACACCAATATAAATAGAGAATGAGTCCATTACAGTACCTTGAAGTGGTGCTTTGTTTTTCTTTCGCTAACGGAGCTGACGAAGATTTTCTTTTTAAGTTTTGTGTTGTGAATTTTTCAAGTTTTGGGTAAAGATTTAATGGATTATGGAACAAGGAGTGGCAAGAGACTAAGATTGGGGATGACCAAGGCACCCCGAGGTAAAATCCAAGGACAACCAAAAGCCTAAGATTGGGGATGCCCCGGAAGGCATCCCCTCTTTCGTCTTCGTCCATCGGTAACTTTACTTGGAGCTATATTTTTATTTGCCACATGACATGTGTTTTGCTTGGAGTGTCTTGTATGATTTGAATCTTTGCTTTTTAGTTTACCACAATCATCCTTTCTGTACACACCTTTTGAGAGAGGCACACATGAGTCGGAATTTATTAGAATACTCTATGTGCTTCACTTATATCTTTTGAGCTATATAGTGTTTGCTCTAGTGCTTCACTTATATCTTTTATAGCACGGTGGTGGTTTTATTTTATAGAAATAATTGATCTCTCATGCTTCACTTATATTATTTTGAGAGTCCTTTAGAACATCATGGTAATTTTCTTTTAGGATTAATAAAAACTTTCATATAAGTGCATTGAATACTATGAGAAGTTTGATACTTGATAATTGTTTTGAGATATGGAGATGGTGATATTAGATTCATGCTAGTTGAGTAGTTGTGAATTTAAGAAATACTTGTGTTGAAGTTTGTGATTCCCATAGCATGCACGTATGATGAACCGTGTGATGAAGTCAGAGCATGATTTATTTATTGATTGCCTTCCTTATGAGTGGTGGTCGGGGACGAGCGATGGTCTTTTCCTACGAATCTATCCCCCTAGGAGCATGCGTGTAGTACTTTGTTTCAATAACTAATAGATTTTTGCAATAAGTAT
Source organism: Triticum dicoccoides (assembly GCF_002162155.2). Classification (NCBI taxonomy): domain Eukaryota; kingdom Viridiplantae; phylum Streptophyta; class Magnoliopsida; order Poales; family Poaceae; genus Triticum; species Triticum dicoccoides. Next base: position 467,125,463 of record NC_041392.1, on the reverse strand, counting down.
GTGTGTTCTTTATGACTAATGTTGAGTCCATGGATTATACGCAGTCTCACCCTTCCACATTTGTTAGCCTCTATTACAGCGCACTTTTCGCCGGTATCATACACCCACCATATACCGTCCTCAAAACAGCCACCATACCTACCTATTATGGCATTTCCATAGCCATTCCGAGATATATTGCCATGCAACTTTCCACCGTTCCGTTTGTTATGACACGCTTCATCATTGTCATATTTCCTTGCATGATCATGTAGTTGACATCGTATTTGTGGCAAAGCCACCATTCATAATTCTTTCATACATGTCACTCTTGATTCATTGCATATCCCGGTACACCACCGGAGGCATACACATAGAGTCATATTTTGTTCTAAGTATTGAGTTATAATTCTTGAGTTGTAAGTAAAAAGAAGTGTGATGGTCATAATTATTAGAGCATTGTCCCAGTGAGGAAAGGATGATGGAGACTATGATTCCCCCACAAGTCGGGATGAGACTCCGGACGAAAAATAAAAAAAGAAGAGAAAAGAGGCCAAAAGAAAAAAAAGGAAAGAAGGCCCAAATAAAAAAATGAGAGAAAAAGAGAGAAGGGACAATGTTACTATCCTTTTTCCACACTTGTGCTTCAAAGTAGCACCATGATCGTCATGATAGATAATCTCCTATGTTGTCACTTTCATAAACTAGTGGGAATTTTACATTATAGAACTTGGCTTGTATATTCCCATGATGGGCTTCCTCAAATTGCCCTAGGTCTTGGTAAGCAAGCAAGTTGGATGCACACCCACTTAGTTTCTTTTGTTGAGGTTTCATACACTTATAGCTCTAGTGCATCCGTTGCATGGCAATCCCTACTCACTCACATTGACATCTATTGATGGGCATCTCCATAGCCCGTTGATACGCCTAGTTGATGTGAGACTATCTTCTCCTTTTTGTCTTCTCCACAACCACCATTCTATTCCACCTATAGTGCTATGTCCATGGCTCATGCTCATGTATTGCGTGAAAGTTGAAAAAGCTTGAGAAAATCAAAAGTATGAAACAATTGCTTGGCTTGTCATCGGGGTTGTGCATGATTTAATATTTTGTGTGATGAAGATAGAGCATAGCCAGACTATATGATTTTGTAGGGATAAATTTCTTTGGCCATGTTATTTTGAGAAGACATGATTGCTTAGTTAGTATGTGTAACGCCTCGAGACCGATGTGTCAGGTGTCGTTCAGTTATTCGCTGGTGTTGCCTTGTCATTGCTTGCGTGTCATGCATTGCATATCATGTCATCACGCGCATTTCATTTGCATACGTGTTCGTCTCATGCATTCGAGAGTTTTCCCCGTTGTCCGTTTTGCATTCCGGGGTTCCATTCTCCTCCGGTGGTCATTTCTACCTTTCTTTCTAGTGTGGGGATTAAACATTTCCAGATTGGACCGAGACTTGCCAAGCGGCCTTGATTTACTACCGGTAGACCGCCTGTCAAGTTTTGTACCATTTGGACTTCGTTTGATACTCCAACGGTTAACCGAGGGACCGAGAAGGCCTCGTGTGTGTTGAAGCCCAACACCCTTCCATTTTGGCCCAAAACCCACCTAACTCTGCTCCATCATCTCGGTCGTTCGATCACGATCGCGTGGCCGAAAACCGTACCTCATTTGGACTCTCCTAGCTCCCTCTATGCCTATATATACACCCCCCCTCCGAAATTCGCGGTTCATTCTTCCCCTAACCCTAAAAATTCTCAGATCCGCACCGCCGGGCGTTTCTTCCCGCGCCGGACATGTCCGCGCCGCCCGCCGCGACCAACCACGGCGTGCCACGTCAGCGCCACCGTCCTCTCTCTCCTCCTCCACCGCGCCAGGCCCGCCGGGCCCGGATCGGACCCACGGAGCCCAATCGGTCGCCGCCGCCCGAGTCTCCCCGCCGCCACTCAGATCCGCCACCGCCCGAGTCTTCCTCCGTCGCCGCCTCCGAGCCTCGTCGCCGGCGCCGACTCTCGCCGCCTCGCTGCCTCTGTCGCCGGATCTTCACCACCGCGGCCGGAAACGGACGGATCCCGTCCGGATCCGCACCTCAGGGGCCTCCTCTGCTCCTCCCCGACGGCAAGCCGCCGCTGCCGCCTTGCCGTTGACCTCGGGCGCCGCCGCCCTTGCCTCCTGGGATCCCATCGGGATCGAGCGAGACGAGCGCCTCCGCCTCCTCCCCGCATGGGCCAAAGCTCCAAGGCCCAGCATCGCCGGCCCAGCTTCCCGCAGCCAGCACCAGGCCTCCTCTCCAGTCGCAGGCTCCAAGGCCCAGCGCCGCCTTGGCCTCCCAGGCCAGCTCCATCCGGCCCAGCGCGCCGCCCCCACCTCGGCCTGCTTCCCCTCCAGCCGGGCCGAAGCCCGTGGTGAGAGAGCACCCAGCGCCCCATTTTTTTTCCTTCTGCTATTGGGCTTGCCCAGATTCGGCCCGATTCATGTTTTTTTTTCTGCGGAGCGATTTTGCCCGTTTATCCAGGGATTGCCAGTTTTGCAGTATAGTCCTCCTAGTTCATGCATCTAATAACTCACTAACCGTGCATCGGTTTAAAATGTTTTATATATGAAACTTGCTCAGAATTTTGTAGATTAATAATATCCAACTTTCATCTATGTTTGAAATGCTTAAAATGTTGTTTGCATTAATTTGCTCCTATGCCATGTTAAAATGATTTAATTCATATCCAAATAACCGTAGCTCCAAATTTAATAAACTTTATATGTAAATGGGGTAGAATTTTGCCTAGTTTAACATGGTGTGCTTGTTTTGCATGTTTAATAACTCTAAAATTATGTTTAGGGCAGAACAGTACCAAACCTTAAAATTATGCATATGAGGATTTTCCGGAATTGTTGTCCGTTGCTTCCGGCCTCATTTAAACTTGCCTAGATAGGTAGTTTTGTTGTGCTTCACCTCTTGCCATGTTAATCAACATTTAATATTGTTGGGTACATAAACGGGATCAAACTAAATAACTTATCGTGGTGTTCCGTCAATATGCAACTCGTTGCATATTTGAGCTCCACTTAATTTGTAGGATTGTTTGTGCACTTTGCCATGCCATGCTTCATTAAACCGTACATGCATCATACTTGATTGTGCATCATGCCATGATTATGTGATGGTTGTTTACCATGATTGTTTGCTTCTTTCCGGTGTTGCTTCTTCGGGTTGGTTCCGATAACATCGCGTTTGTGAGGACCCGTTCGTCTACGTTCGTTTGTCTTCTTCATGGACTCGTTCTTCTTCCTTGCGGGATTTCAGGCAAGATGATCATACCCTCGAAATCACTACTATCTTTGCTATGCTAGTTTGCTCGCTCTTTGCTATGCCAATGCTACGATGCCTACCATTTGCTTGTCAGCCTCCCAAATTGCCATGTAAAACCTCTAACCCACCATGTCCTAGCAAACCGTTGATTGGCTATGTTACCGCTTTGCTCAGCCCCTCTTATAGCGTTGTTAGTTGCAGGTGAAGATTGGAGTCGTTCCTTGTTGGAACATTGTTTTACTTGTTGGGATATCACGTTATACCTTATTTAATTAATGCATCTATATACTTGGTAAAGGGTGGAAGGCTCGGCCTTATGCCTGGTGTTTTGTTCCACTCTTGCCGCCCTAGTTTCCGTCATATCGGTGTTATGTTCCCGGATTTTGCGTCCCTTACGCGGTTGGGCTATAATGGGAACCCCTTGACAGTTCGCCTTAAGTAAAGCTCTTCCAGCAATGCCCAACATTGGTTTTACCATTTGCCACCTAGCCTTTTCTTTTCCCTTGGGAGTCGCGCTCCTGAGGGTCATCTTTATTTTAAACCCCCCCGGGCCAGTGCTCCTCTGAGTGTTGGTCCGACCGAATAGACTGCGGGGCCACCTCGGGGCAACTTGAGGGTTGGTTTTACCCGTAGGATGTCTCATCCGAGTGTGCCCTGAGAAAGAGATATGTGCAGCTCCTATCGGGATTTGTCGGCACATTCGGGCGGTGTTGCTGGTTTAGTTTTACCCTGTCGAAGTGTCTTGTTGTACCGGGATACCGAGTCTGATCGGAACGTCTCGGGTGGAGGTCTATTCCTTCGTTGACCGTGAGAGCTTGTCATGGGCTAAGTTGGGACACCCCTGCAGGGATTTGAACTTTCGAAAGCCGTGCCCGCGGTTATGGGCAGATGGGAATTTGTTAACGTCCGGTTGTAGAAAACCTGAACTTGACCTTAATTAAAATGAATCAACCGCGTGTGTAACCGTGATGGTCTCTTTCCGGCGGTGTCCGGGAAGTGAACACGGTTGTTGGAGTTATGCTTGACGTAGGTTGTTTTAGGATCACTTCTTGATCATACTTTTATCGACTGTGCTTTGCCTTCTCTTCTCGCTCTCATTTGCGTATGTTAGCCACCATATATGCTAGTCGCTTGCTGCAGCTCCACCTCATACCTTTACCTTACCCATAAGCTTAAATAGTCTTGATCGCGAGGGTGCGAGATTGCTGAGTCCCCGTGGCTCACAGATACTTCCAAAACCAGTTTGCAGGTGCCGATGAGTCCGTGCAGATGACACAACCAAGCTCAGGAGGAGCTCGATGAAGATCTTGTCCTTTATGTTGTTTCGTTCTAGTTGATCAGTAGTGGAGCCCAGTTGGGGTCGATCGGGGACCTTTGTCGCATTTGGGGTTCTTCTTTTATTTTGGCTCCGTAGTCGGGCCCTGGTTGTATTTGGTTGTTGTAATGCTTTATTCATGTAATTGTGTGAAGTGGCGATTGTAAGCCAACTATGTTATCTCTTTCCCTTATTATATTCCATGGGTTGTGTGAAGATTACCTCACTTGCGACATATGCCTTCAATGCGATTATGCCTCTAAGTCGTGCCTCGACACGTGGGAGATATAGTCGCATCGAGGGTGTTACAAGTTGGTAATCAGAGCCTTCCCCGACCTTAGGAGCCCCATTGCTTGATCGTTTTTAGAGGCCGGGTTGTGTCTAGAAAAATGTTTTGAGTCTTTAGGAATTATATATCGGAGAGTTTAGGAATTATTTTTACTTCCCAGTCTCCTCATCGCTCTGGTAAGGCATCCTGACGTAGAGTTTTGACTCTTCTCTTCTCAAATTTCACTAAAAAAAAATTTAGGATCACGCGAGTATCTTGGAATCGTTCTGATGGCTTATGATGAGAACATTGACTTGGTGCCTCCTGTCAGGGGTTTAGTGGAAGTGTCCCGGGGAGTTGAGCTCTGAGGTGTTGTCATCATAATTTTATCGTTGCAATTCTGGAATACTTGAGATATGTTCGCCGACATCGAAAATATCTTTTATGCAGTTCGTTGGTGAGATAACCTCGACGCCACCCAGTACTGGGGCGGGAGTTTGGGAGTATCGCCATAACTTGTATAACGGATGCTTTTTGAAGGTTGAGGTAGATGATTTCCGAAGGTTTCTTGGTTATGTGTTGAAGGATGGATACAGCTGGATGTAGGATTTGCTAGTTTGGGTGAGATATTATGCTTCCCCTGTATCCCCAACACCTGATTGCATAACTGGGAAAATTTCGGGAGTTTATAGGTGGGAATTCAAGTAGCTCTTAGGATATCTTTCCGACAGATGTATGATATGAAATTGGGGTTCGACGTCTAGTGGTCCGCCTATTCACGGTCGGTTTTACAGTGGTCTCGTTGTGTCTTAAAGAGTCCTTAGCTATGCCAACTCGGGGATGCTTCATATGTCATGTGCACTGCCTTGTACATGATGGTGTTGTACGATTGAGCCCGTGTAGGCCCCACCACGAAAACTTCGGACGAAATCTCTATCATATATTTGTTCCGGCTTATTCCGCAAGCCAATCCTTTGTTTTGTTTTTGAATTGTGGTATTCGAGTTGCTTCAATGTCAAGTGTTGATTCCATACCTTTCCCAAATGGTGTTCTCATACTCCGGTGCGAATATTAATCCTTCATGATAATCGAGATTGTCATGTCAATCCTCTTAACCGGTGTGCTTCTCTTCAAGTGGATCCGATAATTTCAACATCCGCAAGATCAATTCTAAGTTCCTCAACGGTGTTCGTTTCATCTATTCCAAATTGTCTTTGTTTTTCCCACCCTCCATCCCTTTGTTTTTTCTTCAAGGACTCAGATTTCTTATTCAAGTATCTTTTATTGATGGAGGTCTCTCCATTATTTTTCCTTCATGTTCTTACTCGGTGATTCTCATGAAGATCCTAACGGAGCCTCAAGTTCATCATTGTTCGTTCCCCTTCTTCTCCGGTGGTCTCAAGTCAAGCTTTGTTGATCATATCTTTTCCTTATTTCAATACCTTCTCAGACCGGTGCTCCTCATATTCATTCACTTCTCGCTATTCATTTGTTTCGGAGTGCTCAAGATATCTCGGAGATTCGTGTTTCCATTCTGCTTTCGTTCCAGCTTTTGCGAGGATGTTATCTCATTCAAGCCATTTAATACAACCGGTGCATTCTCCTTCTCAAGTAATCGTTCAACGGTGTATCTTTTGAGTGGGCCCTAACCCACAGGTCTTTTCCAGGATCTTACCTGACTCTTCTTATTTTCCCGGAGTTATTCTCAATTCTTTTTCAAAGTTTGACGTAAGAATGATTTATCTTCAGTCAAATGCATTTCCCCAAGACCGGTTAAATTCTTTTCATCGTGGCTCAACCTTTCCATTCTTCATTCCGAAGTACCTCAACAAGTCTTGGTGGTGTTTCTTGTCGTCGTTCTCGGATTTTGAGGACTGAAGAAGATTTTTCATCTCAATCTTGCTCCATTCTCTTCAAGATTCGTGATTCTAGCTTGTTGCCATTCTCTCATAATTGTTCCAATGTGAGAATTCTTTTATCCATCCGGAGCAATTCAGGAGCCTTTTCAGTCTTGTTCATCCGGAGTCCATCAATTCTGATTTATTCATTCTCAGCCTTCAGTGATCATTTTCCTATTTTACCGGTGTTTCGCTCAAGTGATCTTTAATCGGCTCGTGATCTCTTCGTTCTCTTTTATGTAAATTCCCTCAAGTATCTTCATTTGCTCTCTAATTCTTCCCGGTGCTTCTTTATTTTTCTTCTTCATTCATTTTCAAATCTTACGCTGGTTCGCTCAAGATTCTTCTTACCTTGTTATCATATCAATTATTCGTTGTTTTCAATCCTTCCAGTGGTTCGTTGAAGACCTTCTCAAGTTTGTGCCATATCTATCTTAATCCTTTCTACGAGAATAAGTAATATGTCAAATCCGTTGATTGCCATCAATTTAATTGGTAAAGGATACGCATAACATAATTCTTATTCCTGTTCCATCCAAGTGATTAATTCATTTTTTCCGGAGTGGTTCATCATATCATATTCTCAGTTCGAGATGCTTTATTTTTTTTCTTTTCCCGGAGTTCCAAGTTCTCTCAACTATTCCATCGCGAGATCCTTCTAAATCATTGCAAGGATTCAGCTTGTGTTTTCAATTTCTCTTTCTTTTCATTCCTTTGTTTACCGGAGTTCTTCATGGAGGCTCTACAAATGGTTCATCAAGGAGTTAATTCCTTCTCCAAGCTTTTCTTCAAGATTCTCTTCTAAGAAGTTCTAGCTTTCTTCTTCTTGCTATCCGGAGTGCAATTCTATCTTCCATATTCTTGGAGGTGGTATTATGTCATTTTGATAATTTGAGTCATGTTTTCATGATTCACATGTGGTCAAGAATGAGATATTTTAAATCCATCAACCTCCTCGTTGGGTTATCCTGGGTTATATTTCACCAAAAGCCTTTCCTAAGGATTGTTGCTATAACTGTGCTCATATATGATCCAAGTTCTTCATATATCCTTCCGGTGATAAGCTATCTCGTCTCCTTGTTCATATCAATCCAATTCTTTTTCCGAGAGTGGCAGGTTGTCATCTCTTAATTTGGGATGTACCCCACAAGACCATATCAAGCTTATTCTTTCGTTGTTGGTTTTTTCCAACAACTCCGTTCTAGCATTTGTTGTAACCGTGCTCTCTTAAGATCTTGTTTCCCTTCGTTCCGGAGACATTGTGATGTTGCTCTCCTCAACCCATCTTCTCGGATTGTCAGGACCATGTTTTGATCGTGCTTATCCTTTTAACCGGAGTGTTGTGTCCCTTTTTGCTCAAGCTCTTTCAATTTACCAAGTTCTTCATCTCTTGTAAACCGGAGTGCTGCCCGAATTTTGGTTTTCCTTGATCCCCTTCCTTAACCGGAGTGTTTTTCTACATATATCTTCCCTTCAACCTCAAGGTTTTCCGCAATGTTCTTTGTCCCTCTTTTCTAATGGAGAGTTTTACTTCATTTATCTCTGTTGTATTCTTTTCTCGAAATGGCTTAACCTTTTCAAGATTCTTTGGTTTCACTCGTTTGTCAAAGAAGCAACTTAGTTTACCTATTCTCTTCCTCCTCCGCTTTCCCTCCGGTGCCATTCTAGATCTCGGGACGAGATCCTCTCGTAGTGGTGGAGTGTTGTAACGCCCCGAGACCGATGTGTCAGGTGTCGTTCAGTTATTCACTGGTGTTGCCTTGTCATTGCTTGCATGTCATGCATTGCATATCATGTCATCACGCGCATTTCATTTGCATACGTGTTCGTCTCATGCATCCGAGCGTTTTCCCCGTTGTCCATTTTGCATTCCGGCGTTCCGTTCTCCTCCGGTGGTCATTTCTACCTTTCTTTCTTGTGTGGGGATTAAACATTTCCGGATTGGACCGAGACTTGCCAAGCGGCCTTGATTTACTACCCGTAGACCGCCTGTCAAGTTCCGTACCATTTGGACTTCGTTTGATACTCCAACGGTTAACCGAGGGACCGAGAAGGCCTCGTGTGTGTTGCAGCCCAACACCCTTCCATTTTGGCCCAAAACCCACCTAACTCTGCTCCATCATCTCGGTCATTCGATCACGATCGCGTGGCCGAAAACCGCACCTCATTTGGACTCTCCTAGCTCCCTCTATGCCTATATATACCCCCCCCCCCCCTACGAAATTCACGGTTCATTCTTCCCCTAACCCTAAAAATTCTCAGATCCGCGCCGCCGGATGTTTCTTCCCGCGCCGGACATGTCCGCGCCGCCCGCCGCGACCAACCACGGCGTGCCACGTCAGCGCCGCCGTCCTCTCTCTCCTCCTCCACCGCGCCAGGCCCGCCGGGCCCGGATCGGACCCGTGGAGCCCAATCGGTCGCCGCCGCCCGAGTCTCCCCGCCGCCACTCAGATCCGCCGCCGCTCGAGTCTTCCTCCGCCGCCGCCTCCGAGCCTCGTCGCCGGCGCCGACTCTCACCGCCTCGCTGCCTCCGTCGCCGGATCTTCACCACCGCGGCCGGAAACGGACGGATCCCGTCCGGATCCGCACCTCAGGGACCTCCTCTGCTCCTCCCCGATGGCAAGCCGCCGCTGCCGCCTCGCCGTTGACCTCGGGCGCCGCCGCCCTTGCCTCCTGGGATCCCATCGGGATCGAGGGAGACGAGCGCCTCCGCCTCCTCCCCGCATGGGCCGAAGCTCCAAGGCCCAGCATCGCCGGCCCAGCTTCCCGCAGCCAGCGCCAGGCCTCCTCTCCAGTCGCAGGTGCCAAGGCCCAGCGCCGCCTTGGCCTCCCAGGCCAGCTCCATCCGGCACAGCGCGCCGCCCCCGCCTCGGCCTGCTTCCCCTCCAGCCAGGCCGAAGCCCGTGGTGAGAGAGCACCCAGCGCCCCATTTTTTTTCCTTCTGATGTTGGGCTTGCCCAGATTCGGCCCGATTCATGTTTTTTTCTGCGGAGCGATTTTGCCCATTTATCCAGGGATTGCCAGTTTTGCAGTATAGTCCTCCTAGTTCATGCATCTATTAAGTCACTAACCGTGCATCGGTTTAAAATGTTTTATATATGAAACTTGCTCAGAATTTTGTGTAGATTAATAATATCCAACTTTCATCTATGTTTGAAATGCTTAAAATGTTGTTTGCATTAATTTGCTCCTATGCCATGTTAAAATGATTTAATTCATATCCAAATAACCGTAGCTCCAAATTTAATAAACTTTATATGTAAATGGGGTAGATTTTTGCCTAGTTTAACATGGTGTGCTTGTTTTGCATGTTTAATAACTCTAAAATTATGTTTAGGGCAGAACAGTACCAAACCTTAAAATTATGCATATGAGGATTTTCCGGAATTGTTGTTCGTTGCTTCCGGCCTCATTTAAACTTGCCTAGATAGGTAGTTTTGTTGTGCTTCACCTCTTGCCATGTTAACCAAAATTTAATATTGTTGGGTACATAAACGGGATCAAACTAAATAACTTATCGTGGTGTTCCGTCAATATGCAACTCGTTGCATATTTGAGCTCCACTTAATTTGTAGGATTGTTTGTGCACTTTGCCATGCCATGCTTCATTAAACCGTACATGCATAATACTTGATTGTGCATCATGCCATGATTATGTGATGGTTGTTTACCATGATTGTTTGCTTCTTTCCGGTGTTGCTTCTTTGGGTTGGTTCCGATAACGTCGCGTTTGTGAGGACTCGTTCGTCTACGTTCATTTGTCTTCTTCATGGACTCGTTCTTCTTCCTTGCGGGATTTTAGGCAAGATGATCATACCCTCGAAATCACTACTATCTTTGCTATGCTAGTTTGCTCGCTCTTTGCTATGCCAATGCTACGATGCCTACCATTTGCTTGTCAGCCTCCCAAATTGCCATGTAAAACCTCTAACCCACCATGTCCTAGCAAACCGTTGATTGGCTATGTTACCGCTTTGCTCAGCCCCTCTTATAGCGTTGTTAGTTGCAGGTGAAGATTGGAGTCGTTCCTTGTTGGAACATTGTTTTACTTGTTGGGATATCACGTTATACCTTATTTAATTAATGCATCTATATACTTGGTAAAGGGTGGAAGGCTCGGCCTTATGCCTGGTGTTTTGTTCCACTCTTGCCGCCCTAGTTTCCGTCATATCGGTATTATGTTCCCGGATTTTGCGTCCCTTACGCGGTTGGGCTATAATGGGAACCCCTTGACAGTTCGCCTTAAGTAAAGCTCTTCCAGCAATGCCCAACATTGGTTTTACCATTTGCCACCTAGCCTTTTCTTTTCCCTTGGGAGTCGCGCTCCTAAGGGTCATCTTTATTCTAAACCCCCCTGGGCCAGTGCTCCTCTGAGTGTTGGTCCGACCGAGTAGACTGCGGGGCCACCTTGGGGCAACTTGAGGTTTGGTTTTACCCGTAGGATGTCTCATCCGAGTGTGCCCTGAGAAAGAGATATGTGCAGCTCCTATCGGGATTTGTCGGCACATTCGGGCGGTGTTGCTAGTTTAGTTTTACCCTGTCGAAATGTCTTGTTGTACCGGGATACCGAGTCTGATCGGAACGTCTTGGGTGGAGGTCTATTCCTTCGTTGACCGTGAGAGCTTGTCATGGGCTAAGTTGGGACACCCCTGCAGGGATTTGAACTTTCGAAAGCCATGCCCGCGATTATGGGCAGATGGGAATTTGTTAACGTCCGGTTGTAGAAAACCTGAACTTGACCTTAATTAAAATGAATCAACCGCGTGTGTAACCGTGATGGTCTCTTTCCGGCGGTGTCCGGGAAGTGAACACGGTTGTTGGAGTTATGCTTGACGTAGGTTGTTTTAGGATCACTTCTTGATCATACTTTTATCGACCGTGCTTTGTCTTCTCTTCTCGCTCTCATTTGCGTATGTTAGCCACCATATATGCTAGTCGCTTGCTGCAGCTCCACCTCATACCTTTACCTTACCCATAAGCTTAAATAGTCTTGATCGCGAGGGTGCGATATTGCTGAGTCCCCGTGGCTCAAGATACTTCCAAAACCAGTTTGCAGGTGCCGATGAGTCCGTGCAAATGACACAACCAAGCTCAGGAGGAGCTCGATGAAGATCTTGTCCTTTATGTTGTTTCGTTCTAGTTGATCAGTAGTGGAGCCCAGTTGGGGTCGATCGGGGACCTTTGTCGCATTTGGGGTTCTTCTTTTATTTTGGCTCCGTAGTCGGGCCCTGGTTGTATTTGGTTGTTGTAATGCTTTATTCATGTAATTGTGTGAAGTGGCGGTTGTAAGCCAACTATGTTATCTCTTTCCCTTATTATATTCCATGGGTTGTGTGAAGATTACCTCACTTGCGACATATGCCTTCAATGCGATTATGCCTCTAAGTCGTGCCTCGACACGTGGGAGATATAGTCGCATCGAGGGTGTTACAGTATGCTTGAAGTATTGTATTTTTATGTCAACATTAAACTTTTATCTCGAATCTTTCGGATCTGAACATTTAGGCCACAATAAAGAAAAATTGCATTTAGAAACATGTTAGGAAGCATTCCAAATCAAAAATTCTGTTTTTATCATTTACCTACTCGAGGACGAGTAGGAATTAAGCTTGGGGATGCTTGATATGTCTCCAACGTATCTATAATTTTTTATTGTTCCATGCTATTATATATTATGTTTTGGATGTTTAATGGGCTTATTTATACACTTTTATATTATTTTTGGGACTAACCTATTGACCCAAGGCCTAGTGCAAATTGTTGTTTTTTGCCTATTTCAGTGTTTCACACAAAAGGAATACAAAATGGAGTCCAAATGAAATGAAACCTTCGGGAGCATGATATTTGGAACAAACGTGATCGAGAGGACTTGGAGTGGACATCAAGCAACCAATGAGGCAGCCACGAGGCAGGGGGCGCGCCTACCCCCCTGGGCGCGCCCTCCCCCTCCTGGGCCCTCGTGGCTCAACCGACCTACTTTTTCCTCCTATATATGTTCACATACCCCAAAAACATCCAGGAGCACCACGAAACCCTATTTCCACCGCCGCAACCTTCTGTACCCAAGAGATCCCATCTTGGGGCCTTTTCCGAAGCTCCGCCGGAGGGGGCATTGATCACGGAGGGCCTGATAACCCACAAGTATAGGGGATCGCAACAGTTTTCGATAAGTAAGAGTGTCGAACCCATCGAGGAGCTAAAGGTAGAACAAATATTCTCTCAAGTTCTATCGACCACCGATACAACTCTACGCACGCTTGGCGTTCGCTTTACCTAGAACAAGTATGAAACTAGAAGTACTTTGTAGGTGTTGTTGGATAGGTTTGCAAGATAATAAAGATTACGTAAATAAAAAGTAGGGGCTGTTGTAAGTAAAGAAGCAATAAAGTAAATATAGCGAGTGTGGAAAAGTGGTGGTAGGAGTTGCGAAATTTCCCCTAAGCAATTGACTACTTTACTAGACCAATAGCAAGTGTTATGTGGGAGAGGCCACTGCTAGCATGTCATCCCTGAGTTGGAATTCAATGCACTTATGATTGGAACTATTAGCAAGCATCCGCAACTACTAATGTTCATTAAGGTAAAACCCAACCATAGCATTAAGGTATATTGGTCCCCCTTCAATCCCGTATGCATCAATTTCTATGCTAGGTTGAAGATTCTGTCACTCTTGCCCTCCAATACATAGTCCTATCAACATACAACTAACCCTATGGAGTGATCCACACGCGCAATCATATGATGGTCACCAAAGGACAGCAACATAACCACAAGCAAATTAATTCAATCATAGCAATTCATCAACCACCGATAGGACAACGAAAATCTACTCAGACATCATAGGATGGCAACACATCATTGGATAATAATATGAAGCATAAAGCACCATGTTCAAGTAGAGGGTACAGCGGGTTGCGGGAGAGTGGACCGCTGTAGATAGAGGGGGGGAGGTGATGGAGATGTTGGTGAAGATGGCGGAGGTGTTGGTGTATATTGCGGTGATGATGATGGCCCCCGGCGGCGTTCCGGCGCCATCGGAAACGAGGGGGAGAGAGCCCCCCTCCTTCTTCTTCTTCCTTGACCTTCTCCCTAGATGGGAGAAGGGTTTTCCCTCTGGTCCATGGTATCCATGGCGTGGGAGGGGCGAGAGCCCCTACGAGATTGGATCTGTCTCTCTGTCTTTCTCTGTTTCTGCGTTCTCAGATTCTACCCCTTCACCGTTTCTTATATTCCCGGAGATCCGTAACTCCGATTGGGCTGAAATTTGAACACGATCTCTATCCAGATATTAGCTTTCTTGCAGCAAAAGAAGGGCATCAACCGACTTACGGGGTGGCCACGAGGGTCAGGGGCGCGCCTGCCCCCCTGGGGCGCGCCCCCTACCTCATGGGACCCTCGAGCATCGTCTCACGTTGATTTCACTTCCCAAAAATCACATATATTTCAAAAAAATCTCTGTCCGTTTGGACTCCATTTGATATGGATATTCTGTGAAACAAAAAACATGCAACAAACAGGAACTGGCACTGGGCACGGGATCAATATGTTCGTCCCAAAAATAGTATAAAAAGTTGCCAAAAGTATATGAAAGTTGAATAATATTGGCATGGAACAATCAAAAATTATAGATGCGATGGAGACATATCAGCATCCCCAAGCTTAATTACTGCTCGTCCTCGAGTAGGTAAATGATAAAAAAGATGATTTTTGATGTGGAATGCTACCTGGCATAATCTTGATCATGTATCTAATCATGGCATGAATATTGAGATACGAGTGATTCAAAGCAATAGTCTATCATTTGACATAAAAACAATAATACTTCAAGCCTACTAATAAAGCAATCATGTCTTTTCAAAATAATAAGGCCAAAAAAGGTTATCCCTACAAAATCATATTGTCTGGCTATGCTCCATCTTCTTTACACAAAATATTCACATCATGCACAACCCCGATGACAAGCCGAGCAATTGGTTCATACTTTTTAACACGCTTCAGCTTTTTCAACCCTCATGCAATACATGAGCATGAGCCATGGACATAGCACTGTAGGTGGAATAGAATATGATGAGGGTTATGTGGAGAAGACAAAAAAGGATAAAGTCTCACACCGACGCGGCTAATCAACGGGCTATGGAGATGCCCATCAATTGATGTCAATGTAAGGAGTAGGGATTGCCATGCAATGGATGCACTATCGCTATAAGTATATGAAAGCTCAAACTGAAACTAAGTGGGTGTGCATCCAACTTGCTTGCTCATGAAGACCTAGGGCATTTGAGGAAGCCCATCATTGGAATATACAAGCCAAGTTCTATAATGAAAATTCCCACTAGTATATGAAAGTGATAACTCAAGAGACTCTCTATATGAAGAACATGGTGCTATTCTGAAGCACAAGTGTGGTAAAAGGATAGTAACATAGCCCCTTCTCTCTTTTTCTCTCATTTTTTGTTTTTTTCTTTTTTTTCTTTTTTGGGCCTTCTCTTTTTTTGGCCTTTCTCTTTTTATATATATATTTTATTATTTTTTTATTTTTTTTGTCCGGAGTCTCATCCCGACTTGTGGGGGAATCATAGTCTCCATCATCCTTTCCTCACTGGGGAAATGCTCTAATAATGATGATCATCACACTTTTATTTACTTACAACTCAATATTACAACTCGATACTAGAACAAAGATATGACTCTATATGAATGCCTCCGGCGGTGTACCGGGATGTGCAATGATCTATGTCGCAATGACATCAAAAAACCGACAAGCCATGAAAACATCATGCTAGCTATCTTACGATCATGCAAAGCAATATGACAATGAATGCTCAAGTCATGTATATGATGATGATGGAAGTTGCATGGCAATATATCTCGGAATGGCTATGGAAATGCCATGATAGGTAGGTATGGTGGCTGTTTTGAGGAAGATATAAGGAGGTTTATGTGTGACAGAGCGTATCGTATCATGGGGTTTGGATGCACCGGCGAAGTTTGCACCAACTCTCGAGGTGAGAAAGGGCAATGCACGGTACCGAAGAGGCTAGCAATGATGGAAGGGTGAGAGTGTGTATAATCCATGGACTCAACATTTAGTCATAAAGAACTCACATACTTATTGAAAAAGTCTATTAGCCCTCTAAGCAAAGTACTACTACGCATACCCCTAGGGGGATAGATTGGTAGGAAAAGACCATCACTCGTCCCCGACCTCCACTCATAAGGAAGACAATCAATAAATACCTCATGCTCCAACTTCGTTACATAACGGTTCACCATACGTGCATGCTATAGGAATCACAAACCTCAACACAAGTATTTCTACAATCCACAACTACCCACTAGCATGACTCTAATATCACCATCTTTATATCGCAAAACTATTGCAAGGAATCAAACCTATCATATTCAGCGATCTACAAGTTTATGTAGGATTTTATGACAAACCATGTGAATGACCAGTTCATGTTATCTCTCTAAATAGATATAAGTGAAGCAAGAGAGTTTAATTCTTTCTACAAAAGATATGACCACGCTCTAACAAATATAAGTAAAGCAAAAGAGCATTCTACAAATGGCGGTTGTCTATGTAAAGATAAATAGGCAATCCAAACTTCAAATGATATAAGTGAAGCACATGAAGCATTCTATAAAGCCATACTCAAAGAATATAAGTGAAGTGCAAAGAGCATTCTATAAATCAACCAAGGACTATCTCATACCAGCATGGAGCAAAAATAAAAATGAAAACTAAATGCAAAAGACGCTCCAAGATTGCACATATCGCATGAACGAAACGAATTTGAAAACATACCGATATTTGTTGAAGAAAGAGGGGATGCCTTCCCAGCATCCCCAAGCTTAGACGCTTGAGTTTCCTTGAATTTTTACTTGGGGTGCCTCAGGCATCCCCAAGCTTGAGATCTTGCCTCTCTTCCTTCTTATCCCATCTAAACCTTCTCAATCATCGAACACTTCATCCACACAAAACTTCAACAGAAAACTCGGTAAGATCCGTTAGTATAATAAAGCAAATCACTACTCTAAGTACTGTTGCAAACCAATTCATATTTTGTTTTTGCATTTTTCTACTGTAATATAACTTTTTCGTGGCTTAATCCACTAATATAAATTGATAGTTTCATCAAAACAAGCAAACTATGCATCAAAGACACAATCTGTCTAAAACAGAACAGTCTGTAATAATATGAACATTCACCATACTTCTGATACTTGAAAAATTCTGAAAAAATTAGGAAAAATAAAAAAATTCTATAGGAAGAGAGTGCAAAAAGAATCAGAACCATTTGACGTTCCAGCAAAAAATATAAAATTGCACACTACAGCCAAAGTTTCTGTCCTGCACCATACAAACCATCAAGCAAATGTAAACATCCTAAAGGCAAACCTTGGCACATTAATTTTATTTCTAAACTTTATAAAAGCACACAACAGAAATAAATTACTCTCTAAAACTTCTGGGTTGTCTCCCTGGCAGCGCTTTCTTTAAAGCCATTAAGCTAGGCATATAGTGCTCAAGTAATGAATCCACCCGGATCCCAATGTATATCAAAGCCAATTTTAATTAACAATGATTTAGCATTTAGTAGTGAGCACAAAGTAACATATATCATGTAACAACGAATTCTAACTCTCTTCCTATGCATCGTCATGTCATAAAAGAACAATTCACGCACACATAGTAAAGGCCAATGCATAGTATAAATAGTTTCTTGCAATTTTATCATATTGGAAACATAGAGAGGTAGAGATATAGTTCCTCTCTCATAATAATTGCAAGTAGGAGCAGCAAGCACATGCATATTATATCTATCAAAATCATCATGTGTAGTAGTAAAACTCAACCCATCAATGTAATCCTTAATAAGGGCAAACTTCTCCGATATAGTGTAGTTGGGAGAATTCAAAAAGATAATAGGACTATCATGCGTGGGTGCAATAGCAACAATTTCATGTTTAACATAAGGAACTATAGCAAGTTCATCTCCATAATCATAATTCATATTGGCATCTTGGCCACAAGCATCATCAAAAAGGGATATTTCAAAATAATCCAAGGGATCATAACAGTCATCATAGCAATCATCCTTCGGTAAGCACGAAGGGGAATTAAACAATGTATGAGTTGAAGAGTTACTCTCATTAGAAGGTGGGCACGGGTGATCAATCCGCTCTTCCTCCTTTTGTTCTTCGCTCTCTTCCTCATCTTTTTCATCCAATGAGCTCACGGTTTCATCAATTTCTTCTTCCATAGACTCCTGCAAAATATTAGTCTCTTCTTGGACAGCGGAGACTTTCTCAATAAGTGCATTAATTTCGGAATTGTATTCATAATTCTCATAGAAATATTTGAGGATAGCTAAATTTTCAGATCTATAAACAACATCATCAAAATCTTCAAACTCTTTACACATAGATTCAATTTCATAAGCACCCATAAAAGCAACAAATTCTTCTATTTGTTCCACATCATAGTAATCATATATACCATTAGCATAAGAAGCTAAGGTTTTATTATCATTGAATTTGCATGAAAAGGGAAGGTGTGGAGCCTTCATCCTAGAGCAACAAGTATAATCATAACTCACGCATAATTGCCAAGCATACCACTTCAATATATGAATTTGATCCCATAATAGTTTCCCTTTTTGTGTCAAGCGATAATCCCTAAAGTATTCACGTTGATCCAACGTTACTCCCATTACATAATTAAATGGGGGTTTCTTAGGATTATTAAAGCAGTACATAATATCTTTCACATAACCAGCATCGAGGGTTTTAGGAGGTTCCCCATCTCCATGAGCAGAAAGTACACCTAATTTTTTATTTCGTGTTCCATATCCATAACTAAAGATAAAGAACAACTAAGAACAGCAAATAAAAATTACTTAGTGATAAAGCAAACAAGCACACACGAGAATATTCACCCCACGCTATTGCTCCCCGGCAACGGCGCCAGAAAAAGGTCTTGATAAGCCACAAGTATAGGGGATCACAACAGTTTTCGATAAGAGTGTCGAACAAGGAGCTAAAGGTAGAACAAATATTCCCTCAAGTTCTATCGACCACCGATACAACTCTACGCACGCTTGACGTTCGCTTTACCTAGAACAAGTATGAAACTAGAAGTACTTTGTAGGTGTTGTTGGATAGGTTTGCAAGATAATAAAGATTACGTAAATAAAAAGTAGGGGCTGTTGTAAGTACAGAAGCAATAAAGTAAATATAGCGAGTGTGGTAAAGTGGTGGTAGGAGTTTCAAAATTGCCCTAAGCAATTGACTACTTTACTAGACCGATAGCAAGTATTATGTGGGAGAGGCCATTGCTAGCATGTCATCCCTGACTTGGAATTCAATGCACTTATGATTGGAACTATTAGCAAGCATCTGCAACTACTAATGTTCATTAAGGTAAAACCCAACCATAGCATTAAGGTATATTGGTCCCCCTTCAATCCCATATGCATCAATTTCTATGCTAGGTTGAAGCTTCTGTCACTCTTGCCCTCCAATACATAGTCCAGTCAACATACAACTAAGCCTATGGTGTGATCGACGCGCGCAATCATATGATGGGAACCAAAGGACAGCAACATAACCACAAGCCAATTAAATCAATCATAGCAATTCATCAACCACCGATAGGACAATGAAAATCTACTCAGACATCATAGGATGGCAACACATCATTGGATAATAATATGAAGCATAAAGCACCATGTTCAAGTAGAGGGTACAGCGGGTTGCGGGAGAGTGGACCGCTGTAGATAGAGGGGGAAGTTGATGGAGATGTTGGTGAAGATGGCGGAGGTGTTGGTGTAGATCGCGGTGATGATGATGGCCCCCGATGGCGTTCCGGCGCCACCGGAAGCATGGGGGAGAGAGCCCCCCTCCTTCTTCTTCTTCCTTGACCTTCTCCCTAGATGGGAGAAAGGTTTTCCCTCTGGTCCATGGTCTCCATGGCGTGGGAGGGGCGAGAGCCCCTCCGAGATTGGATCTGTCTCTCTCTGTCTCTCTGTTTCTGCGTTCTCAAATTCTACCCCTTCACCGTTTCTTATATTCCCGGAGATCCGTAACTCCGATTGGGATGAAATTTGAACACAATCTCTATCCAGATATTAGCTTTCTTGCAGCGAAAGAAGGGCAACAACCGCCTTACGGGGTGGCCACGAGGGTCAGGGGCGCGCCTGCCCCCCTAGGGCGCGCCCCCCTACCTCGTGGGCCCCTCGAGCATCGTCTCATGTTGATTTCACTTCCCAAAAATTACATATATTCCAAAAAAATCTCCGGACATTTTTATTCCGTTTGGATTCCGTTTGATATGGATATTCTGCGAAACAAAAAACATGCAACAAACAGGAACTGGCACTTGGCACTGGATCAATATGTTAGTCCCGAAAATAGTATAAAAAGTTGCCAAAAGTATATGAAAGTTGAATAATATTGGCATGGAACAATCAAAAATTATAGATACGACGGAGACGTATCTGGGCCTCTACATCAACTCCATGGCCCCTCCGATGATGTGTGAGTAGTTTACCTCAGACCTTCGGGTCCATAGTTATTAGCTAGATGGCTTCTTCTCTCTCTTTGGATCTCAATACAAAGTTCTCCTCAATTCTCTTGGAGATCTATTCAATGTAACTCTTTTGGCGGTGTGTTTGTCGAGATCCGATGAATTGTGGGTTTATGATCAAGATTATCTATGAACAATATTTGAATCTTCTCTGAATTCTTTTATGTATGATTGGTTATCTTTGCAAGTCTCTTCGAATTATCAGTTTGGTTTGGCCTACTAGATTGATCTTTCTTGCAATGGGAGAAGTGCTTAGCTTTG
Organism: Triticum dicoccoides; assembly: GCF_002162155.2. Classification (NCBI taxonomy): domain Eukaryota; kingdom Viridiplantae; phylum Streptophyta; class Magnoliopsida; order Poales; family Poaceae; genus Triticum; species Triticum dicoccoides. The sequence goes on along the minus strand of NC_041392.1, from coordinate 467,104,841 downwards.
GGTTTAATCTTGCGGTGCTCGATCCCAGTGACAGAAAGGGAAATGACACGTATTGTATTGTTGCCATCAAGGATAAAAAGATGGGGTTTATACCATATTGCATGAGTTTATCCCTCTACATCATGTCATCCTGCTTAAAGTGTTACACTGTTCTTATGAACTTAATACTCTAGATGCATGCTGGATAGCGGTCGATGTGTGGAGTAATAGTAGTAGATGCAGGTAGGAGTCGGTCTACTTGTCACGCACATGATGCCTATATACATGATCATACCTATATATTCTCATAATTATTCGCTTTTCTATCAATTTCTCGACAGTAATTTGTTCACCCACCGTAATACTTATGCTATCTTGAGAGAAGCCACTAGTGAAACCTATGGCCCCCGGGTCTATTCTCCATCATATAAGTTTCCATACTATGTTATTTTGCAATTTTTACTTTCAATCTATATCATATAAATAGCAAAAATATTTATCTTATTATCATTATCTCTATCAGATCTCACTCTTGCAAGTGGCCATGAAGGGATTAACAACCCCTTTATCGCATTGGTTGTGAGGTTCTTATTTGTTTGTGTAGGTATGAGGTGACTCGCGCGTGGTCTCCTTCTGGATTGATACCTTGGTTCTCAAAAACTGAGGGAAATACTTACGTTGCTTTGCTGCATCACCCTTTCCTCTTCAAGGGAAAACCAACGCATGCTCAAGAGGTAGCAACACCCCCCCTAATTAATCTATAACAAGTTAGTTAGTCCCTAATTAACTAATGTGACACTGACCAGCGGGGCCCACTAGTCAGGTTTGACCTAGTTAGTTGGGTTCGACCTACTGACATCACACCTACGTCATGATGACATCATCATTTTCTATTCTGGATAATTTGAATTTAAATGAATAATTAAATTCCAGAAGTTCTTTAAAACTTTGAAAATTCATATAAAATAAACCATAACTCAGATGAAAATACTTTGTACATGAAAGTTGCTCAGAAAAAGGAGACGAATCCGGATGCATAGCCCATTCATCCGCCACACATCCCTAGCATAGCGAACACGCAACTTTACCCCTCCGATTCATGTGTCCGAAAACGCGAAACACCGGGGATACTTTCCCAGATGTTTCCCCCCTTCGCTGATATCACCTCCTACCGTGTTAGGGCACACCTGGCACCGTTACTTGTCATGTCATGCATCGATATGCATCTGTTTGCATTGTATTCATTGTTTCTTCTACCTCTTCTCTCCGGTAGACTATGAGACTAATGTTGTTGCTGGTGCCCTGATCGACTACGTTGTTGATGACCCCTTCTTGCCAGAGCAACCAGGCAAGCCCCCCCCCCCTTGATCAACCCGATATCGCCTATTCTTCTCTCTACTGCTTGCATTAGATTAGTGTAGCAAGTTACTGCTTTCGGTTAATCCTATTCTGTTGCATAGCCCGTCATTGTTGCTATAGTTGTTGATACCTTTACATGCAATCCTAAATGCTTAGTATATGATGCTAGTTTATCATCAGTGGCCTTACACTCTTGTCTGTCTGCCATGCTATACTACCGGGCCGTGATCACTTCAGGAGGTGATCACGGGTACATATACTATATACTTTTACATACTTATGTTACTGTTTGGAGATGGGGGCTGAAGGGGCAGGTGGTTCCATCCAGGTAGTGACGGGCTTGGGATCTCAACAGCCCCCTGATGGTTACTTTGTGGCGGAGCGATAGGGTAGGTTGCGACCACCTAGGAGACAGGTGGGCCTAGTCCCTGATCGGCATCCGCGGTTACTTCAAAATAACACGCTTAACGAGATCTTGGTATTTGATCTGAGTCTGGCCACTGGCCTATACACACTAACCAACTACGCGGGAACAGTTGTGGGCACTCGACGTCGTGGTACCAGCCGAAGCCTTCTAGATCAGTGACTGAGTGGCACGCGCCGAATTGGACCGTAAGCCTGCGCTTGTATTAAGGGAGCTAGGTCTGCTTTCGACCGCGTACGCAGCATACAGGTGTGTAATGGGCGATGGGCGCAGACCCCTGTGTGCATTGGATTTAGACCGGTGTGCTGACCTCTCTGTTGTGCCTAGGTAGGGCTGCGACATATTGATCTTCCGAGGTCGGGTATGACCCAGGAAAGTGTGTTCGGCCAAAGGGGATCGAGCGTGTTGTGTTATGTGGTGCACCCCTGCAGGGAAGTTTATCTATTCAAATAGCAATGTCCCTAGGTAAAAGGATGACCCGGAGTTATACCTTGACCTTATGACAACTAGAACCGGATACTTAATAAAACACACCCTTTCAAGTGCCAGATAAAACTAGGTGATCGCCTTCTAACAAGGCGACGACGAGAGGATCACCGAGTAGGATTATGCGATGATACTTGGTGAACTTATTATCTACTCTTTCCTACATGCTTCAAGATGGAGGCTGTCAGAAGCGTAGTCTTAGATAGGACTAGCTATCCCCCTCTTATTCTGGCATTTTGCAGTTCAGTCCACAGATACTATCCATTTCATTGATACCAATGCATATGTAGTGTAGATCCTTGCTTGCGAGTATTTTGGATGAGTACTAACGGTTTCTTTGCTACTTCTTTTTCCCCTTTTCCCGGTTATTACGATCATATGATGGAGTCCAGGAGCCAGAGGATCCCGAGATTGATTCTGCGTGGAGTTCGACTTCAAGGAGTAGTTAGGAGGTCCCCGGCAGGAGGCCTTGCCTTTTTGATCGTTGCTACTTTTGTGCTAGCCTTCTTAAGGCAAACTTGTTTAACTTATGTATGTACTCGATATTGTTGCTTCCGCTGACTCTTGTGTTTTCGAGCTTATGTATTCGAGACCTCGAGGCCCCTGGCTTGTAATATAAAGCTTGTATTATTTTAATTTGTGTCTAGAGTTGTGTTGTGATATCTTCCCATGAGTCCTTGATCTTAATCATACACATTTGCGTGTATGATTAGTGTACGATTGAATCAGGGGCGTCACAGCATGCCACGGTAGTGCCGCATGCCCAAGAAAGTGCAGGTTTTGGCAAGAGAGAAATAAAAGGCCTTTGCAATACAAAACAAGCTAAGGAAAAAGGAAGGCACAAAGGAACAAAGAAAAACAAAGAGCTTCAAGCAAAAGGACACACAAGAGAGAGCACAAATGAAGCAACTTAACCACTGACAAGGTCTAGAAGGTAAGCAAGGAGAGAACGAGGACCGAACATTGAACCAAAACCTCTCATCAAGAGAGGGAAGTGGCCGAAGCCACCTATGTTTGAGTCAATTGGTATGGCACCGCGAAGAATTATCCTTGGGCCCATGACCAAAACTCGTCTTTGAAGCACAAGTGCCATCAAAAATGGCAAATGTGAATGATATGATCGATTTATGCATAATGGGGGAGGGAGAGTTCATTGAGAGAACAACACTCCCCCTATGTCCATGCCTATAACTAAACAAGACAACATGATGAGTATGGTCGGGTATGCAAAGGTTCAAGCCACATTACTCAAATCGATGATATTTAGCTCATGCATTAACCCCCGAAATCTTGCTTCATCCAAAGGCTTCGTGAAAATATCTGCAAGGTTATGATGAGTGTTGACATAGTTAAGATCAATCTCCCCTCACCTAATGTGATCCCGGATGAAGTGATACCAAATCTCAATATGCTTCATCTTGAAGTGCTGCACCAAGTTGAGAGAAAACTTGATGGCACTTTCATTGTCACACCAAAGAGGCACTTTGTCACAAATAACACTATAATCCTTTAAAGTTTGCCTCATCTATAGAAGTTGATCACAACAACTACTGGCGGACACATACTCGGCTTCGATGGAGGAGAGATACACACAATTTTGCTCCTTAGAAGACCAACTCACCAAAGAGCAACCAAGAAATTGGCACCCTCTGGAGGTTGACTTCCTATCCACTTTGTCTCCCGCCCAATCCGAATCCGAAAATCCCACGAGATTGAAGTTTGCTCCTCTAGGGTACCATAAGCCAAAGTTTGTGGTATGAGCCAAATATCAAAAATTCGCTTGACCACCACATAGTGGCTTTCCTTAGGTGAGGCTTGAAACCGTGCACAAATTCCCACACTCAACATCATATCCGGTCTAGAGGCATGAAGGTAAAGCAAGGAGCCAATCATAGAATGATATACCTTTTGATCCACCATTTTACCATTGGGTTCAATGTCAAGTTGGCATTTGGTAGGAATTGGTGTAGAAGCCGGCTTGATATCATTCAGCTTGAATCTCTTGAGCATGTCGTGAGTGTATTTGGCTTGGTTGATGAAGATCCCTTCTCTTCTTTGTTTGACTTCGAACCCGAGAAAGAACTTAAACTCTCCCATCATGGACATCTCAAACTCCGCGGTCATGAGCGCGTCAAACTCCTCATTGAAAGCTTTGTTAGGATAACCAAAGATAATATCATCAACATATAGTTGGCATACAAACAACTCCCCTTTGACCTTCTTAGTAAAAAGAGTGGGGTCGATTTTCCCAATTTCAAACCCACGATCTTGCAACAAATCGGTAAGATGCTCATACCACACACGTGGGGCTTGTTTAAGGCCATAGAGCTCCTTATCGAGTTGGTACACATGATTGGGGAACTTGGGATCCTCAAACCCTAGGGGTTGTTTGACATACACCAACTCATTAAGAGGACCATTAAGATAAGAACTCTTCATATCCATTTGTTGCAACTTGAAGTTATTATGAGAAGCATAAGCAAGCAACAAACGAATAGATTCAAGGCAAGCAACGGGAGCAAAGGTTTCACTGTAGTTGATACCCTCGACTTGGGAGTAGCCTTGTGCCACCAACCGAGCCTTGTTGCGAATGACAATCTCGTGAGCATCTTGCTTGTTCTTGAAGATCCATTTGGTTACAATGACATTATGGTTCTCCTGGCACTAATCTCCATACCTTGTTGCACTTGAAGTTGTTGATTTATTCATGCATGGCATTAAGCCATTTCAGATCCTCGAGCGCCTCATAGACTTTCCGGGGTTCAACACAAGAAGCACACACACGATGTTCACAATAGTTTGCTAATTGTTTATGAGTGCTTACCCCATTTCTTAAGCTTCCAAGCACATTATTCATGAGATGCTCTTAGGTAGTGAGCTTGGAAGCAATCTTGGTTGCACGATGCTCCAATTGCTCCTCAAGAGAGAGTTGAGGAGCAGTAACTTGATCATCATGAGCATCGTCTTGAGCTTGTTCTTGATCTTGAGCTTGCTCTTGATCTTGAACTTGCTCGGTAGCGAGAACTTGACCTTGGGCATCAATTGGTGGATCAACACCATCTTGAGGTTGATCTTGCCCTCGAGCTTGTTCATTTGGTTGAGGACCTTCACTTTGTGCTTCGGAAGCGTGTGGGTCTTGGGTTGGTGATGGTTCCACTTGAGTGGAACATTGTCCTTCTCCTTCGGCCACAAGGGGTTCCTCAATGGGTAGGATATGTACAACACCCATTCTTCTTATGGCATGGGAAGGAATTTCATCACCTACATCACAAGTACCACTTTGCTCCACTTGGGAGCCGTTATTCTCATCAAACTCCATGTTACACGTCTCCTCAATGAGTTTTGTGGACTTGTTGAGGACACCTTAAGCATGAGAGTTTGTAGCATAACCAACAAATATGCCCTCATGAGCTCTAGCCTCAAATTTAGACAAACAAACACCTTTCTTGAGAATGAAACACTTACAACCGAACACCCGGAAGTACTTGAGGTTGGGCTTGTTGCCGGTAAGTATCTCATATGGATTATTGTTCAAGCCTTTGCGGAGATAGAGCCGATTGGATGCATGACAAGCGGTGTTGATGGCTTCAGCCCAAAAGTTGTACGAAGACTTGAACTCCGCCATCATGGTCCTTGCCGCATCCATCAATGTCTGGTTCTTCCTCTCCACTATACCATTTTGTTGAGGGGTGTAAGGTGTGGAATATTGATGATTGATCCCCTCATCACTAAGAAACTTATCCAAGGTGCAGTTCTTGAACTCGGTGCCATTGTCACTTCTTATCATCGAAATCTTTGCATTGTGTTGACGTTGAGCTTCATTTGCAAAGTCAATGACTGTTTGTTGGGTCTCACTCTTCCTCTTGAAGAAATACACCCAAGTGCATCTTGAATAATCATCCACAATCACCAAGCAATACTTTCTACCCCCAAGACTATCAAAGGATGGAGGCCCAAAGATATCCATGTGAAGGAGCTCCAAAGGCCTCGTAAAGTAGATGATAGTCGTTGGAGGGTGATCCTTCACATGTAGCTTTCCTTCGATACAAGCACTGCAAGCACGATCTTTGGCAAAACTAACATTTGTTAGTCCACGGACACGGTCCCCCTTGAGAAGACTTTGCAAAGATCTCATATTGACATGGGCTAAACAGCGATGCCAAAGCCATCCCACGTCAACTTTGGACATTAGGCATGTCACAGTCTTAGTGGGTCGCTCCGAAAAGTTAATCTTATAAAGACCATTCTCGACATGCCCAACAAAGGCCACTTTAAGAGTCTTGCTCCACAAGAGGGCCATGGAATCAATATCGAAGAAAGTGGCAAAGCCCATGAGTGCAAGTTGACGAATGGAAAGTAAGTTGTATGCAAGGGACACAACAAGCATGACTTCCTCGATCATAAGATCATGAGAAATGGCAACCTTGCCAAGACCCAATACCTTAGAAGATGAGACATCACCCCATTCGGTCATATGAAACCTTGTGCACGTCTACCACCAAGTTCTTTCTTTCGATCATATGATTTGTGGCTCCACTATCGAGCAACCATGACCCCCACCAGAAGCAAACACCTACAAGAGATCAATGCTTGGTTTTAGGTACCCATTTTGTAATGGGTCCTTTGATGTTAGCAACAAGGGTCTTAGGAACCCAAATAGGCCATTCAATGTACTCATAAGAAGAACCAACAAATTTGGCATAAACATACCCATCACTAGCATGGCATAACACATAAGAAGAGTTAAAGTCGTCGGCTTTGTTGGAAGGAGTAGCATTGCCCTTCTTGACACCACCACCCTTCATATTGTTCTTCTTCTCCTTAGGAGTACCCTCTCCCTCCTTTAAAAACGTTTGCTTGAGAGGAGGAGATTGTTTGGTCTTGTCATTCTTCTTCTTCTTGGAATTGGGTGCAAACCCAATCCCTCCTTGCCCACAACTTCCTTTTGATTGCTCAAAAGGTCGTCGAGGTTCTTCTCACCTTGTATGCAAGACACAAGGCCTTTCTCAAGTTGCTCCTTGAACTTGGCATTCTCCTCCACAAGATGCACATGCTCACAACACGGGTTAGTAGCATTTGCATTATCAATTAAAACCATATGAGGAAATGTGGCCTTCTCCTTGGCTAGCTTCACTTGGAGTTGATCATGAGACTCTTTGAGGCTAGAATGAAGACTATTCAAGGCCATGTGAGCCTTGTCAAGTAGTTCAAACTCCTTGAGTCTAGCATGGTCAACCCCAAGTTCGGCCTTCTCGGAATTGAGCACACGAGAGACAACAAGAGCATGATCAAGATCTTTCTTTAATTTAGTGTAGCGACTCGACCTCAAACGGTCAAGTCTCTGTGCTTCAGTGTCATCCCTGGATCAGTAATGCTGACACACACAGTACTCGGAGGATTTATAACAGAGTAGCAATCACACACTTATTACATCAAATGTCTCAAAAGAGAACTTATTACAATAAATATGGCTTAAGGCCATCTAATACGATAACAAAGGAAGGCTTGGAAGATAAAGTGAGTCCATCAACTCCAACAGCATAGCTGAGCTGCACGACAACGACCTAACGAACCTTACTCCTCGTTTGAAAAGACTGCAACATAATACGTTGCAGCCTGAAAACGGGCCAGCACATGGAATATGCTGGCAAAATAACACAGTAGAGCAAGACAGAATAATGCTATCACTACATGCATATTTGGCTGGTGGAAAGCTCTATGGTTATAGTTTTACGAAAAGCCAATTTTTTCCTACGACAAAGGAATGGATTTTATTTAACTATCATGGTAGTTGAAACATCATTGAGAAGGTTCCTCCAACTCAATCCCAATTAAAAGTATTTATCAACCCAACAATATTAAATTAGAGTGATGAGATACATATGATAATCCAAGTACTAGATACTCAAGATGTCCATAACCGGGACACGGCTAACCATGATTAGATTGTACACTTTGGAGAGGTTTGCGCACTTTTCCCCACAAGACTCGATCTCCTCTGTTGGATTTCTTGCACTACATGGTGTTTGAGAAACGGATGACCGAGACACAGTTTTTCAGAAGCATTAACTCTAACCCCGGGTAGACCGTACCAACCTACATCCCTCTACATCTGCTAGCCTACCACTGGAAGAGGTCATGCAACTTACTCAACTATGCTAGAGCCCATAATAGCTTGTGGCTGCACACGAAAGTCTCTAGCATGAAATATCTCAGTTCCCTTTGAGCCTGGGTGGCGGACCTTAGGATTATCACACGGGTACTCCGGGATATCCTAGGACAACACTGGATTCTCCAGGTGCCCACAAGCAATCCACCCAGATATGTATTTAAGTTTCCACCTTAAGTTGAACCATTAATTAACAATCTCACATCTGTCATGGATTCACTCGCCCAAACCACGTCTATGAGCATAGCATAGCAATATAAGCAATACGTAGAAGTAACTCCCAAAGGTTTGATATTAATAGGGTAATAGGTTCCTACCTCATCAACTACTTCCCAACCCACATGTTATATCACAACCTAACCATGAAATGTTTGAGGATTGGAACTAATGCATAAAAACTAGGTGATAAAATGGGTATGATCAAAGTGTTACTTGCCTTGCTGATGATCCGCAAAACCTAGAGACTTGTAGTAGCATGCTTCGCACTCCGGGTGTTCTATCACAAACAAACAATAGCATACATAAGCAGTCAAGCAAAGAAGCACGGGTAAATCTCAAATAAGAAGATCTAACCAGAAAGTTCAACTTAAGAACTCCGGTTTGCAAAAAGAATCAAATCAAACGAAGCAACGAAACTCAAACTACGAGAGAAACAAGATCCGTTTACTAATTTGTACTAAAGTCAAATTTTACAGTACTAAAATCTTGTTCAAGTTGATTAAACAGAAATAGGGCTTCCAGACGAAGATCTAGGCGCTTGAATCGCCTGATTCCGATAAACGAGCGAAAAGATAAACTAAACCGAAAATCGGATCAGAAATCGCGATCGAGAATAATCGCGGAAAATCCGAGAAAAAGAAAACTGACGAATAGGCTAACGAACGAACGTTCGCTGTCTGCGGATAACGAGTGAACACCGTTCGTTAAAATGAACGTACGGACGAACGTCCGCTAAATAAACTAAACCGGAAAAAAATAAAACTGATCTATTCTTAAAAAACGAAAACTAGGGTTTTCGAAAAAACGAATCGGTTTTCTCTTAAAAACCGGTGGCGGCGGGGAGTCTACCTCGGCGGGGCTCCGGCGAGATCCGGCGGGGTCCGGTGGGGCGGCGGGGCGGCGCCGGCAGGCGGCGGCGCTAGGCGGCGGGGCGGCGACGGCAGGCGGCGGCGCTAGGCGGCGGGGCGGCGACGGCGCTAGGCAGCAGCGGCGGCAAACGGCGGCGGCGGCGCTAGGCGGCGGGGTGGTTCGGGTGGTGGTGGTGGGGGTCGGGGGCGGCATATATAAGAGAAGGGGGCTGGCTTGGGGGAGGGGCAAGGCGGCGGCGCGGGTACAGAGTCCCGATCGAACTCGGCGGCGTGCGGCGGCGGGTGTCGTCCCACGTCGGGGGCAAGGAAGACGGGGCGCTGGCTGGCTGGGCTTCGGCCCAGTCGGCGGAGAGAATATTTTTTATAACGTGCCGCCGAAAGAAAAATCCTAGAAAAACAAATATGAAAATCTAAAAATGCCAAAACAAATTTTCACTCTCTAAATAAAATATTTAGAACAAGATGAACATTTTCGTGGCCCTAAAATGCATTTTTGAAATACGTGCAATTTTTCTAATTCAAATAAAATAGCAATAAACTCCAAATAAAATCAAATATTTGATTTTAATATTTTCCCCCAATATTTCATTTATTTTGGAGAAGTCATATTATCTCCTCTGGTATATTTTAATATGAAAATATTTACCGAGAGAAAAAAATTAAAACCAATAATCCTCGTTTCAATATTTGATAAAATTCAAATATGAAAACAGTGAAATTCCCAACTCTCTCTCCGAGGGTCCTTGAGTTGCTTAGAATTTCTAGGATCGCGAAACGAAATGCAACAAAATATGATATGCATGAATGATCTATGTATAACATTCCAAATTGAAAATTTGGGATGTTACAAACCTACCCCCCTTAAGATGAATCTCGCCCTCGAGATTCGGGTTGGCTAGAAAATAGGTGTGGGTGGTCTTTGCGAAGATCATCCTCTCGTTCCCAGTTGGCTTCATCTTCGGTATGGTGACTCCACTGAACTTTGCAAAACTTGATAACCTTGCTGCGGGTGACTCGGCTGGCAAATTCAAGAATCCTGACTGGTTTCTCCTCATAGGTCAGATCACTGTCCAACTGAATTGCTTCCAAGGGCACCGTATCTCTTAGCGGTATATCGGCCATCTCACCATGGAACTTATTTAGCTGTGAAACATGAAACACATCATGAACTCCTGATAGTCCTTCAGGTAACTCCAACTTGTAGGCAACTTCTCCCATACGTTCCAAAATTCGGTACGGTCCTACAAACCTCGGGGCTAATTTTCCCTTAACTCCAAAACGTATCACTCCTCGCAGAGGTGACACTCGCAGATATGCTCTATCTCCAATTTCATAGGTTACCTGCATGCGTTTCGAATCCGCATAACTCTTCTGCCTGGACTGAGCTACCTTTAATCTCTCTCGGATCAACTTAACCATATCTTCAGTCTCCTTGATCAAATCTGGTCCAAACAACTGTCGATCTCCAACTTCATCCCACATCAACGGTGTTCTGCACCTTCGTCCATACAGGGCTTCAAACGGTGCCATCTTCAGACTGGCTTGATAGCTATTGTTGTATGAGAACTCTATGTAGGGCAAATTATCATCCCAACTAGATCCATAGTCTAGCGCACATGCCCTCAACATATCCTCCAGAATCTGGTTGACTCTCTCGGTCTGTCCATCTGTCTACGGGTGGAAGGCTGTACTGAACTCTAACCTCGTTCCCAAAGTCTGGTGCAGCTAATGCCAAAACTTTGAGGTAAACTATGTTCCTCTATCTGATATGATGGTCCTCGGAACTCCATGCAGACATACGATCCTGGTCATGTATATCTTGGCCAACTTCGCACTTGTATAGGTGGTTTTCACTGGGATAAAGTGAGCCACTTTGGTCAAGCTATCTACTACTACCCATATAGAATCATATCCTGATTTGGTCCTGGGCAATCCGGTGATAAAATCCATGCCAAATTTATCCCACTTCCATTCGGGTATCGGCATAGGCTGTAACAATCCTGCTGGCTTTTGATGCTCTACCTTCACTCTCTGACATACATCACATATGGATACATACTCGGCAATATCTTTCTTCATTCCAGTCCACCAGAAACATTCCTTCAAATCCAAATACATCTTGGTGTTCCCGGGGTGTATCGAGTATGGTGAGTCATGAGCCTCCTAAAGTATTAACTTCCTGATCCCTGTGTTATTGGGCACATAAACGCGGTCCTCAAACCATAATGTGTCATGCTCATCCTCACAAAAATCTTTGGCCTTTCCTTTGCCCATTCTCTCTTTTATCTTAGCAATCTCTTTCTCATCCTTCTGAGCTTCTCGAATCTTTCCTAGCAATGTCGACTGAGCTTCCATTGTTGCAACAAAACCTCTAGGAACAATCTCCAATCAAAGTTCCCAGAGATCCTCTGCTAACTCTTTTGGCAATCCTATGCTTACGAGGGTGTTAGCATAACTCTTCTGGCTCAAAGCGTCGGCTACGACATTGGCGTTGCCTGGATGATAGTGAAGTTTCATGTCATAATCCTTTATAAGCTCAAACCATCTCCTCTGCCTAAGTTTCAGCTCCTTCTGTGTGAAAATGTACTTCAAACTCTTATGATCCGTGTACACAACACAACGGTTTCCAATAAGGTAATGTCTCCAGGTCTTCAACGCATGCACTACGGCAGCCAACTCCAAAGAATGCGTGGCATAATTTAACTCATGCGGTTTCAGTTGTCGTGAGGCATACGAAACAACTCTTCCGTCCTGCATAAGCACACTTCCAAGTCCTAAGTGAAAGGCATCACAATACACTTGAAAATCCTTACGTATATCCAGCAGAATCAGCACTGGGGCTATGGTCAGACATTTCTTTAACTCTTGAAAACTCGCTTCACATTCTTCCATCCATTTAAATTTGATATCCTTCTTCAATAGCTCTGTCATTGGCTTCTCAATCTTGGAAAAATTCTCAATGAATCTCTGGTAGTATCCTGCGAGTCCAAGAAAACTGCGGATCTCGCTAACTGAAGTGGGTGCCAACCATTCAGTGACTGACTGAACCTTGGTGGGGTCTACTGCTACACCTTCTCCTGATATAACATGTCCAAGGAATCCGACTTCCTTCAACCAAAACTCACATTTGCTGAACTTGGCATACAACTGATGTTCCCTGAGTTTCTCGAGAACTAAACACAAATGTTCCTTGTGCTCCTCCTCATTCTTCAAGTATACCATTATATCATCAATGAACACCACAACAAACTTATCCAAATATTCCATGAACACTTTGTTCATCATGCTCATGAAGTAAGCAGGGGCGTTAGTCAGTCCAAATGACATGACTGTATATTCATACAACCCGTACCGTGTGGTGAATGCTTTCTTTGGTATATCCTTCTCTCGAATCTTCAGCTGGTGATATCCTGATCGCAGATCGATCTTCGAAAACACCTTAGCTCCTTGCAACTGGTCAACCAAATCATTTATCATTGGCAGTGGGTATTTGTTCTTGATTGTCACCTCATTCAACGCACGATAATCAACAACCATTCTTAGGGACTTATCCTTCTTCTCAACCAAAAGCACTGGGGCTCCCCATGGTGATGAACTCCGTCGGATGTAACCTTTCTTCAATAACTCCTTGATGTGCTTCTTAATCTCCTCAAGATCATTTGTGGGCATTCGGTAGGGTCTCTTTGATATTGGCCCTGTACCTGGCAATAGCTCTATCAAAAATTCGATGTCTCGACCCGGTGGCATGCTTGGTAACTCCTCTGGAAAAACATCTGGGTAATCCTTCACTACAGGCACTTCCTCCTGAACAACTCCCGTGAGGGTATTTACTTGGCTACTCCTAGGCGCATGTCTAGATACATACTTGATCCTTTTTCCCTCCGGGGTGGTGAGACAAATTGATTTACTATCACAGTCAATGCTTCCTCCATACTTTGGCATCCAGTCCATGCCTAATATCACATCCAATCCTTGTGATTTCAAGATTATCAGGTCTGACAGGAAAACATGGCTACCAATGGTTAAGGGTATCCGGTCGCACCATCGGCTAGCCATATACTCTGCTCTAGGTGAACGTACTAACAGAGGGGTCCTAAGGGCTTGGGTTGGTAGTTTAAACTTATCCACGAATCCCCTTGATATGTATGAATGTGATGCACCAGTATCAAAAAGAACAAGGGCGGTAAAATACTTAACCAAAAACTTACCAATAACCGCGTCTGGCTGCTCTTCAACCTCCTCCACGTTAACGTGGTTCACTTGTCCTTTGTTGAATGGATTGGGCTTCTTCCCAGCACTCCCATTACCGTTTCCATTCTTCACTTCAGGGCACTCCGTGGCATAGTGTCCAGTCTTCCCGCACTTGAAGCAAGTAATGTGACTTAGGTCTCTCTTGGCGGGTGTGGCTGGATTGGAGCGATTCTGATTGTTGCTTCTTCCGTTCACAGTCCCATTCTTGGAACCATTGGGGTTATGCGAACTTCCTCCGTTGTGGTTATGACCTCCATGGTTATGAACAAGTCCTCCCGAGTTCGGGGTTAGACGAGGCTTCTGCTGAGCTCCTGAGTTATACCTTCCTTGTCCATACTTCCTCTTACGGCTCTCAATCTTATGCTGCTTCCCTTCAATCATAAGAGCCTTATCTACCAACTCCTAGTAGTTGTTGAATGTTGCCACCATCAACTGCATGCTCATCTCATCATTCAGCCCTTCCATAAACTTCTCCTGCTTTGCGGCACCTGTGGACACATCATCAGGAGCATATCAAGATAACTTTGCTAAACTCATCCACGTACTGAGCCACAGTACGGTTCCCCTGGCATAAGTTGCGAAACTCACGCTTCTTCATGTTCATAGCTCCAGTTGAGACATGGGAGGTGCGGAATGCTTACTGAAACTGATCCCATGTAACAGTGGCTATAGGGTAGGTGACAGTGTAATTCTCCCACCATGAGGCTGCTGGTCCATCCAACTGATGTGCGGCAAAACGCACCTTCTCAGCATCTGTACATCCTGCAGTGGTTAACTCCCTTCCAATCCTGCGGAGCCAATCATCTGCCACTAGTTGTCAACTGGTGGTGGTGGCGGTGGGTTATTGTTATTGTTGTTGCCTTGGTTCTGAACTAACAACTGCATCAGTGTATTCTGCTCCTGGATCAACTGAGTGAGCTCCGGTGGGAAGGTAAATCCGGGGTCACGTCTCGGAGGCATCTGAGGTTTTTAGAGGGAAGAGAATAGAATAGAATGTGGTCTAATGAGAAAAACGCTACCCATATGCACATGAGACAAACACAATCATTTCACTCAATCAATCAAGCAAGGGCATACAATCGATCTAATCTATTGTTACCAAAGTGCTTGGACTATACTATAAACATGGTGGAATACTACTACTGATGTGGTGGTCTATTAGAAATATTGACCGGTCGAAGACTCCATGATGTCTGCTCTAGCTTCTTCTTCATAGTCATCATCGCTATCGTCGGGGTCTGAGTCGGTGTCGTCGATGATGATGTAGTCCTCAGAACGAATCTCCTTGGGTTCATCGTCTTCTCCTCCTGGCGCGGGGTCTCTCATGAAGACTCCTAGCTTCCTTTCCAGATCATCATTCTTTTCCACTAGTACGACGATTTCCTCCTCATAATCTTCGCGTGTAGCCTTGAGTTCTTCCTCCAATTCCATGATCCTTGTCATCGCCTTCTTCAGATCTATCATGACTGCGCACATCTGGTTCTCCTAGCGACGAATGTGATGGTTTAACTCCTGGATGAAAGTTGCGATTGATCTATCCTTCCCGGTGCTGATCATCTCCCATTTCTCATCTCGGCGCCCACAAATCTGGTATATAGTATCCTTAAGCTCCTTATGGTAAACTTCTCCAGTATTCTTCATAAAAGAACCAGTACAAGAAGTATCGAGCATGGACTGATCATTACGAGAAAGTCGGGCACAAAAATTCTAAATAATAATTTCTCTTGAGAGCTCATGATTGGGGCATGAATATAACATTGACTTAAGCCTCCCCGAAGCTTGAGCGATACTTTCTCCTTCACGAGGCCAAAAATTATATATATAATTCTAATCATGATGAACCAGATGCATAGGATAAAACTTCTGATGAAATTCCAATTTCAATCGGTTGTAGTTCCAAGATCCTATATCATCACATAGCCTATACCATGTCAATGCCTTTCCCGTCAAAGATAAAGGGAATATCTTCTTCCTGACTTCATCCTCAGGCAAACCTACAAGCTTAAATAATCCACAAACTTCATTCACATAGATTAGATGCATATCAGGATGTAATGTTCCATCTCCTGCATAAGGATTAGCTAGCAGTTTCTCTATCATACCTGAAGGAATTTCATAATAAATATTTTTAGTAGGTTCAGTAGGCCGAGGAGCAACTCTTTTCTCTACCGACCGAGGTGAAGATACCCCAAACAAGCCCCTCAAAGGATTATTTTCCACGGTGACAAGTGACAGTAAATTTCAGCACGTAATATAAATGTTTCCTTACCAAATTCCACTCACCAAAGTACTTCACTCCCCGGGAATGGCGCCAGAAAAGAGTCTTGATGACCCACAAATATAGGGGATCTATCATAGTCCTTTCGATAAGTAAGGGTGTCGAACCCAACAAGGAGCAGAAGGAAATGACAAGCGGTTTTCAGCAAGGTATTCTCTGCAAGCACTCAAATTATCGGTAACAGATAGTTGTGTGATAAGATAGTTCGTAACGGGTAACAAGTAACAAAAGTAACTACGGTACAGCAAGGTGGCACAATCCTTTTTGTAGCAAAGGACAAGTCTGGACATACTCTTATATAATGCAAAGCGCTCCCGAGGACACATGTGAATTACTGCCAAGCTAGTTTTCAACATGCTCATATGATTCATGTTCGTTACTTTGGTAATTTGATATGTGGGTGGACCGGTGCTTGGGTGTTGTCCTTGCTTGTACAAGGCTCCCACTTATGATTAACCCCTCTCGCAAGCTTCCGCAACTATGAAAGAATGATTAAGATAAATGTAACCATAGCATGAAACATGTGGATCCAAATCAGCTCCTTACGAAGGAACACATAAACTAGGGTTTAAGCTTCTGTCACTCTAGCAACCCATCATCTAATTATTACTTCCCAATGCCTTCCCCTAGGCCCAAATCATGGTGAAGTGTCATGTAGTCGACATTCACATAACACCACTAGAGGAAAGACAACATACGTCTCATCAAAATATTGAACGAATACCAAATTCACACGATTACTTATAACAAGACTTCTCCATGTCCTCAAGAACAAACGTAACTACTCACAAAGCATATTCATGTTTATAATCAGAGGAGTGTTAATTATCATTAAGGATTTGAATATATGATCTTCCACTGAATAAACCAACTAGCTAGCATCAACTACAAGGAGTAATCAACACTACTAGCAACCCACAGGTACCAATCTGAGGTTTTGAGACAAAGATCGGATACAAGAGATGAACTAGGGTTTCAGAGGAGATGGTGCTGGTGATGATGTTGATGGAGATTGATCCCCTATCGATGAGAGGGTCATTGGTGATGACGATGGCTTTGATTTCCCCCTCCCGAAGGGAAGTTTCCCCGGCAGAACAGCTCCACCGGAGCCCTAGATTAGTTCTGCCCAGGTTCTGCCTCGAGACGGCGGCGCTTCATCCCGAAAGCTTCCTCTTGATTTTTTCCAGGTCAAAACACATCATATAGCAGAAGATGGGCATCGGAGGCCTGCCTGGTGGCCCACGAGGTAGGGGGCGCACCCAGGGGGTAGGGCATGCCCCCACCCTTGTGGTTGCCTGGTGGGTCCCCTCTGGTGCTTTCTTCACCCAATATTTTTTATATATTCCAAAATAATTCTCCGTAAATTTTCAGCACTTTTGGAGTTGTGCAGAATACGTCTCTCAGATTTGCTCCTTTTCCAATCCAGAATTCCAACTGTCGGCATTCTCCCTCTTCATGTAAACCTTGTGAAATAAGAGAGGAAATGCATAAGTATTGTGCTATAATGTGTAATACCAGCCCATAATGCAATAAATATCAATATAAAAGGATGATGCAAAATGGACGTATCAGTGGCCAACTTTGATGCCCGGTATATGTAATATGCTGCTTTGTTCCCTATATTTGCATTAGTGGCGAATTTTTATGCCCAGTGGATGTAATCTATGTAATCGCAGTAATGTCCTAGCTTTAGTTGCTTGCTTATTTGTTTGCTTATAGTCTTGATTATTTGTTACCGTAGTTCTTTTTCCTCTGTTTGCTCGTGGCCGCAATAACAATGGTCCACATGTGGTCCATTGTAACCATGGCCCTCCTACGGCCCATGGGGTCCATGGTCCTCCTACGACCCTACGATCCATGGGCCTCCTATGGGACTTACGATCCATGGGCCTCCTACGGGCCTAACGATCCATGGGCCTTGTACAAGTCGTAGGATCCATGGGATGTACTGATCGTGGATCAAAGTTGGAACATGATATGGGTCGTAAACAGGCTAAAATTGGAACAGTCTGTTTATGGGCTCAGACCATAATGGGACATTAATAGGCCGGAAGACAGCAGAGACTTAATTCTATCGACAGGCATAATAGGTCGTTAATGGGCCATAATACATGACGAGATGAAGAAGGCCCAAAGTGCCAAAAACGGGCGGGCCGCCTGTAACCACTGGCTGAATTTTTCCCATTAGCGGAATAGGCCAATAATGGACCGTAAGTAATCGAGGACCGTAAATGAGCCCAAGAATATATGGGCCTTAGAAGGCCGAAATATAGCACAGGCCGAAAACGGCCTAATAAAATCATGGGTTGTTAATGGGTATAAATCATTTATTGTTCATTATGGGCCAGAATAACCACATGCTATTAAAGGGCCAAGAGATACAAAAGGCCTCATATGAGCCGAAAGATATCATGGTCCATACATGGGCCGAAAGTGTCAATGGGCTCGAATTATATTTGATGGCCCACATGACGTTACTGGGCTAAAATCGGAAAGGCCATAACGGGTCGTGAGCTATCGGATCGTAAATGGGCTATATGCGAGCAGGCTGTTAACAGGCTTCACATGGGCTGGCTCGCTAACTTTGACCAAGTCAAATGAGCCATTCAGAATGGGCCACTGTTGGGCCGTTACACATGTTGACGTATCACACGTGCCTATTGTCCATTGGATGGATGACATCTGCCCCAATGTGTAGCTGACACATGGTTCCTTCGGCCAATAAGAATTTTACACATGGAAATTGCCAATTGTCCGGTCTATTAATGGGTTATCGTATCCAAACCGGAACCCGATAGCTTAATGATGACCCGTTACGGTGGATACCACGTGTCTATTACCCTTGACGAAAACACTTCCATGACGCGGCATTGATCGTCATGGAAATTGACACTTTCGTGATTATAATTCAAGTGTTGTCATGGAACACCTCCATGACAGCACATGTATGACTATCTTGATTCTGTCACAAAATCATCACGGATGTACATGCATGACAGAAAATGTGACGTAGTGTGACAAACACGTATCATCATGGAAGTGTTTTTTGTAGTGAATAAATTGGCTAAAGGCCAGCTCATGAGATAAAAACTACTTCAGAAGCGACGAAGGTAGACGAGTCCATCCAAATCCAAAGGGCAACACCGAACATAGAACGTAGACCTTAATCCTCGTCGAAAAATACCTCTACAACATGAGACATTGCAGCCGTGTAGGTCATCATTTTGAATATGTTGGCAAAGTCACAGAATGAAAAGAATAAAATACTGTCAGTATATGCAATATGGATGTGGTGGCTCTAAGTTTAAGTTTTTTATAAAACCTAGTTTTTTCCGTACATCAAAGGAATCAAATTAATTACTACAAATTAATGTTATTAATGAGATGGTTCCGCCAACCAAATTCTCATAACCCAAGTCATAATTAAACCCAAATCATTTATAGTTATTGTGTCGAGAGTTCCTGATAGCTCCAATTCCAGAGGCTCAAGTTGTCTGTAACTGGGGACACGGCTAATCGATTAGGTTAATACTCTGCAGAGTTTTGCGCACTTTCCCCACAAGATTTGATCCCTCTTTTTATGTCCTTCCACTTCCTGGTGTTTAAGAGCGGGATGACCGAAACATGGTCTTTCAAAGAGTTTTCCTAACTATTGCAAGTGCCCATCCAACCCTACCACTCGTTTAAATCTCGTAGCACTGGCACAGTCAGAGTCACAACTAAGATTAACCAAGCTAGAGCCCATATTGACTTGTGGTTGCGCAAAAGCTTCTAGTCTTGAAGCATCCATCCGTCTCTTTGAGCCTGGGTGGAGTTTTCCTCATGATAACTGGCCTACTCCAGCTCACTGGGCAGATCCACTGGTTTCTCCAAGGTGCCTTTAAACCATTCCACCCAGAGGTACATTGAAATCTTGGTCTTGATGTCTTGAAATCTTGAGGTTGTAGTCTTGATCAAAATTTATAACACACTCACATCTCCCATGTATCACTCAACCAACTCCCACCTACTAGAGCGTAGCAACATAATAAATCATCATTTCATGGGCATTGGTAACAGGGGTGTGGGGTTTTCTTACCTCATGATAATACTCAAGAACCAATTTCAACGTTACCTACTTGCATGTATGGTGCAAAGATTGAATCTAATGCAATAAAATCATGGATATAGCCAAAAAAATATGATCAATGTGACTTGCCTTGATGATGTCCTTGAAACTCTAGTGATTCGTAGTAGCAAGCTTCGCACCCCGGAAAAAGAAAAAGAAAAAGAAAAAATATAGTAGACATATTATATATGAAAATTCTTAGAATTTTCCATAGAAAAACATGACTATTTTTCAAGGCCAAATAAAATATTTTAAAATGTTATTTTTGCAATAACTTCAAAATGGATTTGAATTTGCTTTTCTAATCTTTTTCCAATTTGTTCCAGGGAGTGAAAAAATCTAACAGCACTTGGAACTTCCTTAGGATGGAGATTTGGAAGCATTTAATTTTGTGAAGCGGGCTCGACAAAACACGGAAAAAAATTATATGAGACCAGGTTTCACGGTTAGCAGGTGAGACCCGTCCTGATG